>NC_062528.1:4392096-4432096 GCF_022655615.1 Tachysurus fulvidraco | reverse complement strand
CTCATTTTAGTGATAGTGAAAGAGTGAGAGGTGGCATGACAAGACAGGACCAACTAAGGTCCATGGGGCATGGCATGTCTGGGGAGAATAGTTATCTCTACTGCTGTTAGTGTTGGAAAAGGGCATATGGGCATGTGGTAGCCTAGTGGTTAAGGTGCTGGGATACCAATCATAAGGTTGTAAGTTTGATCCCAAGCTGCCACTGTTGGGCGACTGAGCAAGGCCCTTAACCCTCAATTGTATAATAAATGAGATAACGTGAGTCGCCCTCGATATGGGTGTCTGCCAAATGCTGTAAAAGGAACAGAAGCAAAGATTCCCAGAAAAATTCACTCACCTGTTTGTGTCTGCTACACTCTTTTATACTAGCCTGACTTTTGCTGGAGGGGTAAATAGATGCAGCTGCAATTATTGACCAGTCCACCTTGTGGCCAGTCCACCTTCAGACCTGCCCACAAGAAGTGTTTTTTTCACAAGTACAGTATGCATCCCATTTGTTTGCATGGGCTGGCTGAAACATCGAACCTTGAGGTAGTATAAATGGTCTGTTCAGGTGGGTGTGAGTATGCCACAACATCCAAGTAAACAGAGTTAGTCGCACTCAAGTATAGTAGCTCCTTCAAGCCATCTACCCAGGAAAGGAGCTAGCTGTTTAAGGCCTGAACCTCTATGGCATCTACATGGATGCAGGAAACAAATAACATCCCAAACGTTCTGGTTGTTCAGGTTAGGCTGAACCTTCCAAGCAGGGCTGAGAATAGGAGACTGGCCTGCCATCCACCTCAATTGCTGCAGGACTTGGAGAATCTACAGGCTCAGCAAATATCAGTGCACTTTTTTTCAAAAAGTCTTCATACCAGCATTCTCTCTTATTTTATTGGTGTAGGAGACAGATAGATGTGATAGCAAGATGTGCTATTAACACAAGATTCCTAAGAAGGAGGGAAAACAACTACAAAGCTGACCCTGAAAGCTGCATAAGGCACATGCTAGATAAAAACAATTGTCACTGTCTACAAATTCTGTAGTAACAATAACAGCATCACTCACTTAACTCACCTGTTTGTGGCTGTTGTGTTCTATTATACAACCCTGCTTTCTGCTGGAGGGTAAGAAGCTGTGACTGCAATCATTGGCTGCCCCACCAGGCACTATGTGCCTTCACGCTGTCCAGAACAAGTGTGGTAGCCTACATGGATTGTACCTACTTAGCTGTACATGGGTTCTGCCATAACAGTACTATGTTCAGTTGATAGGGTTGACTGTTAGCTTGACCCTGAGGTCTTACAGGTGGTCTGGTCAGGCAGGAGAGTGTATGCAACAATGTCCAGATAGGCTGCACAAATGGAGCAGAGGTCTTAAAGGTGTACGATGTTTGAAAGCCAATATTGACATCTGAAATCACCAAAACAAACACGCGCCTAACCTAAATGGGTCCCACACCTGATTGATAGCTCCGCCCACACATACGTAACCAAGGGAACTAATGAAAAGAAATGTGTCTTTATCATAGCTGAAGGGAAGAATGATACGATTGCAGATAAACAAACAAGCAAAAATAACACACAAGCATAATCATGTAAAGGACAAAGGCATATATTAGTTCTGTGTAACAAAGCAAAACCAACGTTACTCACCTATCGAGAAGGAAAAAAGCGCCTCTGCATCCCATCGCAGGCCTTCCCGCTCCTTCAGTTCTCTCCAGCACTGGATCCTATATTAACACAGGTCCTGCTTCTTGCCTTATCGTAAGCCTTTTTTCGCTTTTTGTTTTTATCCGCCATGTCAATGTTTCGTTTTCGGCTAATGTCAGACATGCGCACTGAACACTCTCTCCGACGCATATTGACAAGACACGCCCCTTTCTGCTCATTTCATGGAGATGTGGCTCAGCGACAGAGTTCCGGACGCCTTTATTCAGCTGGACGGGCTAACTTCATTTAGAGCTGAGAGAAATGCAGCTCTGTGCGGTAAGACTCATGGTGGTGGTGTGTGTGTTTATATCAACACGGAATGGTGCAAGAACTCTGTGCTTGTTTCTACTTACTGCTCATCGTCAGTGGAGTGCCATTTTATTTACCACGGGAATTTACTACTGTTTTCATTGTCGGAGTTTACATCTGCTCCTAGCGCTAATGCTAAGGAGGCGCTAAGTGAGCTATATGAAGCTATTAGCGACCTACAGAATGTTCTCCCCCGATGGACTGTTTATCATCGCCGGAGATTTCAATCACGCAAATCTCAAGTCAGTGCTCCCTAAATTACATCAACATGTGGACTTTGCTACGAGAGGTGAAAACACGCTGGATCTTGTTTACACAAACATTCCTGGCGCATGTGGCAGGGCATACAGGCGATCATGAACTGCAAGACAGCTTCACCTGCTTGTGATAGTGACGCCTCCCTCCCAGATGTGCTGAATGACTTACACTCGGTTTGAGGTGCAGAGCAATGAAGCGGCAAGGAAGACCATACCCCCCCCCACCCCCGACGACCAGATACTCTATCTACTGATGGCTAACCTGAAGAAAACTCCATGCATAGTTAACCCAGGGAAGGCTGCTGGACCAGATAACATTCCTGGCAGGGTGCTCAGGGAATGTGCAGAACAGCTAGCTGATGTCTTTACTGACATCTTCAACAACTGTTGTTCCTACGTGCCTCAAAACTGCCACCATTGTTCCTGTCCCAAAAAAGTCAACAGTGTCCTACCTCAATGACTATTGTCCCGTTACACTCACACCCATAGTTATTAAGTGCTTCGAGAAGCTCGTCATGAGGCACATCAAGACCCAGCTACCACCCTCACTGGACCCCCTACAGTTCGCATATCGTCCAAACCGCTCCACAAACGATGCCATTGCCACAGCCCTCCACTTAGCTCTCACCCACCTGGACCATAAAGACACTTATATACGAATGCTGTTCATAGACTTTAGTTCAGCATTCAAAACAATCATCCCCCAGCACCTGATTGGGAAGCTGAGCCTGCTGGGACTAAACACCTCCCTCTGCAACTGGATCCTGGACATCCTGAATGGGAGACCTCAGTCAGTCCGGATCGGGAACAGCATCTCCAGCACCACCACACTGAGCACTGGAGCCCCTCAGGGCTGCGTGCTCAGTCCACTGCTGTTCACCTTGCTGACTCACGACTGTGCAGCAATGTACAGATCGAATCATATTATCAAGTTCGCTGATGACACGACTGTGATTGGTCTCATCAACAAGAACGACATGTCAGCATACAGGGAGGAGGTGCAATAACTAACTGCCTGGTGTAGAACCAACAACCTTTCTCTGAATGTTGATAAAATTAAAGAGATGGTTGTTGACGTCAGAAGAGCACAGAGCGACCACTCTCCTCTGAACATCAACGGATCATCTGTAGAGATCGTTAAGAGCACCAAATTTCTTAGTGTTCATTTAGCGGAGAACCTCACGTGGTCACTCAACACTAGCGCCATCACCAAGAAAGCCCAGCAGCGTATCTACTTCCTACGAAGGCTGAGAAAGGCACATCTCCCTCCCCCCATCCTGACCATGTTCTACAGAGGGACCACTGAGAGCATCCTGAGCAGCTGCATCACTGTCTGGTTTGGGAATTGTACCATCTCGGATCGCAAAACCCTGCAGTGGATAATGAGGACAGCGGAGAAGGTCATTGGGGTCTCTCGTCCCTCTATCATGGACACTTACACTACACGCTGCATCCGCAAAGCCAAAAGCATTGTGGATGACCCAACACACCCCTCACACACACAATTCATCCTCCTGCCATCTGGAAAAAGGTACTGAGGCATTTGGGCCCTCATGACCAGACTGTGTAATAGTTTCTTCCCATAAGCCATCAGACTTCTCAATAACTGAACTGAACTGTATTGAGCAAAACATACACACACATCATCAGTATGGACTGCACAGACCCACACAAAACACACACACTGACACATCAAACTGTTTACACGCTGCTTACAATCCATCAAACTGTTTACATGCTGTTTTTCACACTTTTCTGCTGTTTTGCACAAACTGTCCGACATTTCAGCCGTTTTTGCACATATTGTACAATATCTCAGCCATTTTGCACATACTGTACAATATTTCAGTCATTTGCTGTTTTTTGCACAATTCTATATATAATCCCAAGGACGTGCTGCTAAGAAACTGTGTTCATTCTAATGTTACTGCACGAAATATTGTTTGAACATTTCAGTATTCACATACAGTATTTACACTGGTGCTGTTTCTGTTTACTGTTTATTGTCTTTTGTGTATTGTATTTTTTGCACTTTTTGTATTGTCTTGTAACTTTTTGTCTACACTGTCTTTTGTCCTGCACTGTCTTGTTTGTCTTGTGTTGCACTGTTTGCACCAGGTTGCACAGTTGCACTTTACAGTATGTGGCTAAGACTACTTACCCTTAAAGTCCTTAACCCTGTCTTTGTTTTATGTAGCACCCTGATCCTGGAGAAACATTGTCTCATTTCGCTATGTACTGCAACAGCTATATATGGTTGAAATGACAATAAAAGCTTCTTGACTTGACTTGACTTGAAGATGGTATCTATCATATGCTGGAAAGGCACTGAATTTCTGTGCATCTCAATGGCAGTGGCTGCTGGCAGTACTAAAAGCTATTAAGTAAGATATGAGGACCCTCTCTACATTCACAACATCAGTTCATTTACCAAAGTCTGAGACCCACATAGAGAAATGTAAGAGTAACCCAATTGTTTTGTTCAGGCTGGTTAGGGTGTCTCACTCTAGGAAGCTGAGACAAGCTTGCCATCCATCACAACAGAGTTCTGAATCATTAGTCTCACAGTAAAAATCAAGTTCTTGTTTTACAAACACCGGCACCACACTGGATGTTTAAGTTTTCTTTTGTATTATCCTTATTTGTATTAATTAATAAATTATATAATGTTAAAAGGAGTTGGAGAAATGTCTAAAGGATTTCAGAGCACATAGAAGCTGAAACCAAAACAGACCAGACTGAGAATCTGCTTCACATTCATCTGCATGATTTCACAGTGAATCCTGACAGATGTTGTTGGCTTTAGAATAATAAAAAAAAACATACACAACATATGTCACGAAACACTATCAAAACACTTTTCTCACCTTTCAGTGTCTGCTACACCCTTTTATACTCCCCTGGCTTCTGATGGAGGGTAAAGAACTGCAATCAATATTTAGCCCACCTTAAGGCAAAGTGCCCTCATGCTGTCCTCATGTGGGTGCAGGAGCAGTGCTGTCTTTTGGGCACCAGGGGAGCATTCATACAAGGAGAGCTTTTCTGTGGTATTATAGGTAGGAGACAGCAATAAACTGCTGATGTGGTCCCAGGACAATGTCTATCAAATGTTGGAAAGTCAACCAAATGGGAGGGCCCTTCATGGAGCAAGTGAAGTCAAATGCAGATATGTAGCAGTCACTCAACCTAGGAGTTAGGAGTTGAAGCCTGAGTTGAAAATATTCTGGTTGTTTGGGTTAGAGTGCTTCCAGAGTTCAAGAGACCAATCTAGCATACACCTCAGTAGAGATTGGTGGATTTGATGTGGGGATCAAGACAGCAGCTAGCTTTAGAGATAGGAGAAAAGGGATAATTAAAATAACAGAAGCTGACATTACCTAGTAATAAAGCAGGACTCTAGAAACACTATAGGAAACATGTGCTTCATACTGTTCAAAACAGAAACAGCTCAGACTGAGAAACTGAATTGTGTTAATCAGCATGACCCGTAGTTTCTGCTTGACGGTAAAGAGTTTCAATTACTAGCCAGCCCACCTTGTAGCAATGTGGAAAATAGCTGTCTTATTAGCACCAGGTACCACTCATGCAAGGAGGATATCTCAGAGGTAGAATAGGTTGGCCATCCGGGGGTTAGGAATGTATGTGGCAACCTCTAAGTAAACAGCTGCAAACTGGCGATGTGGTCCTAGGATGACATCCATCAGGTGCACACAAACATAAATGGGACGAGCCAAATGGAAGCAAGGGCTAATAGTATTCCCTTGTGAGGTCAAATGTGTATACAAAGCAGGTTCTCTGCAGCCACTCCACCTAGGGGGTAAGAATTGACAACTTAGTGTTTTTGGCTGTTTGGGTCAGAGTGCTTCGACGGCTCAGATGGTCTGAGACCAACATGGTGTACTTCTTAGTAGGAATGAGTGGGCTTCATGTTGGGAGCACAAACGGCAAGGAATGGAAGGGTACGAGAGCAAGGAGTGTAAATAAGGTGTGCTGTAATGATAAACTACCTGGCCAGGACATACCATAGGGGATACAGTGTGAGGAGAGTATATTTTCATGTGGTGGTGTGAGGTGTGTTTCAGATCATTAGCATTGCAGTTATTTTTTTTTTTGCCCTCATCCAGAGTGACTTACATTTTGTCTCATTGTTATACAACTGAGCAATTGAGGGTTAAGGGCCTTGCTCAGGGGCCCAGCAGTGGCAGTTTGGTGGATGTAGGAATCGAACTCACAACCTTTCGAATTGGTAGCTCAACACCTTAACCACTAGCCTACCACATCGCCAGCACCAGCAATCAAACTGGAATATGTCTGATTTACATTTACAATTAAAATTTTCTTTATTTTGTTATGGGGTGACAACATCGGAACACTTTGTTCACCTGTGTGTCTGCCATGCTTTTATATACACACCTGGCTACTGCTGTAGCTTGAATATCTGCAGTCATTAGCCAGCCAGATGTGTAGTCATGTGCCTCCATATTGTCTACAAGAAGGGTGCCAAAACAGATCCTCTCTGAGTAAGTACAGATAGGCTTTCAAGGTGGGGAGTGTATGTAACAACCTTTAGGTAGACAGCTGGATGATGTCCAACAGATGTGGAAAGACACTAGAGCACCGGTGGGTGGAACCAAGGGTTACGGTCATTGCTTAAATCTTTTTGTCGGTCACTCCTCCCAGGGGGTAGCAGTTGAGATCTGAGACTTTTTGGCTGTTTGGTCCAGAACGCTTTTACAGTTCAGAAGGTCTGAGACCAACATAGTTGTAGTACACCTCAGTAGTGGTGGGTATATATCCTTGCTGCTCTCACCGGTTCTTAGCATAGAAACTGAAACATAAATCAACAAGGCTCAGCTTCTTGATCAGGTCTATGAAGTTTATGAACAGCATATGAATGTATCTGTGAGGGCCAGGTGGAGGCACGTGGCAATGGCATCCTCCATCAAGCGATTTGGAGGATACACAAACTGCACTGGGGTCAATTGAAGGTGGTTATTGGTCTTGATGTGCCTCAGGACGAGCCTTTTGAAGCACTTCATCTTGATGGGTGTGATGGGACAATAGTCATTGAGGCAGGGGGGAAGCAGAGGAAGAAAAAGAAAAACAAAGAAAAAGCTGTGTCCCTGCTGTGTCTGCTGCACTTTTTTATATACTCCACGGCTTCAGCTAGAGGGTAAAAAACTGCGTCTGCAATCATCCAGCTGTGGCACCAGGGTGGTAGTTGTATGGGTAGTGTGTCTGCTTGGCTGCATGTGGGCAGCTTCATTTTAATTTGGATTACATATTACTGAATAAAAACATTTTAACTAATCTTTAAAAAGGAGTTCTTAGAACTTATTTTATGTAACTTAAGCAGTTTTGCTCACACATTAACATTGATGTCACTTATTTTGTGTGAGATCTGGTTAACTAATATTAAGTTTAAGTAACTAATATACGCAAAGAATAAATAAATTAATAAATATGTAGCATGTGGTTGAGGTCAGGGCAACAAGGTGGAGTATTTGTCTTAACATAAAAGGAAAAAAGGAAAAAACTTTAAAATATTTACAATTTCAGCTTGAAATTGAGCTGTTTTCACAAAGGAGGCGATCCGCAGCAGTAAGTTACAGTGAAAATCTGAAATGATAAAACACATTTTCATGATCGCTGCTTTCTTTAGCAAACAACACAGAGGTGATGTGATGTGTTCTGGATGATTCTCACCTATCAGCCAATGAACATTCTGTCTTATTCTTGTATATCTTGCTAATATTGTATATTTTCATTTGGTAGCATAAGATGCGTTTCAGAACATTAGCCTCACAGTTAGAAATATGTTCTTGTTTTACAAACACCAACAACCAAACTGAATATTTAGGTTTTCTTTTACAGTTTTGCCTTTCATTCATTTTTATATAGAGTTAACATGAGCTAGAAGAATGTCTAAACTCAGAGTTTGAAGGAGCTGAAACCAAAACACATCAGACTGATTGAGAATCTGATTCACATTCATTGACATGACTCCAGGGCAAACATTACCAAAACACTCATCCATCAGTGTCTGCTACACCCTTTTATATCCCCCTGGCTTCTGATGGAGGGTGAAGAGCTACAAGTACAGTCATTGGCCATTCACCTTATAGCTACGTGCCCTCTTGCTGTAAACAAGTAAGAGCTGTCAGAGCTGAGTGGGAGACATGTAACAAATATGTAACAGCATCTAGGTAGACAGCAGAGAACAGCCAACGTGGTCCTAAGAAAATGTCTGTTAGGTTTTGGAAAGTCACTAATCAAATGGGAAAATCCTTACAGGAGCAAGGGGTAGTACTACTTGCTAGGATCCCTTTGTGGGATACTCGCTGAGTCTTTTTGGCTGTTTGCCAAAGTCTGTGTCCAACATGGTATACATCTCAGTAGAGGTGGGTTGAAGTTGGCAGCACAAACTCAGCAAAACAGGGAGAGAGAGTGATAAACCATCAAGCAAAAAGGCTGCAAGAAGGAAGTAGCACAGGGGATACAGTGCCAGGAAAGCATAGGTTCACTGCTGTCTCACAGCATTTAACAAAAAACAGAACACAACAACATTTATAAGGAAATAAATTACTTTGTCTGCTGCACCCTTTTATATACCCATGGCTTCTGTTGGAGGGTTGATCTCAGCATCGGGGCAGCACTCAGGCAAGGAGGACTTCTCAGTGGTAATACAGGTGGGCTGTATAGGTGGGCAGTTGGACAACATCTAGGTAAACACTTTAAAGTGACAGCATGGTCCTAGGACAAGGTCCATCAAGTGTTATCTATTTAGCACCAGGGTGGCAGTCATTGATGTGGGAGGACATACTCAACAAAACAGGGCCTGCCAGCTTGCTTTAATGGAAACAGGGAAATTGATGGTGAGAAAGTTTAAATGAAGTGTGCTGTTATTATAAACTGCCAGGCAATAAAGCTAGACACAGGAAGCACCATAAGGGATACAGCTCTAAGAGAGTGTAGCCTCGTCATAGTCAGTTGCACGCCGCAAAGAAACAGCAAGAAACCAGCATTCAGTGACGGAAATAGTTTCCCAGCCAACTTTGTCTGCTACACCCTTTTATACACTCTCGGCTTCAGCTGGAGGGTGAAGAGGTGCAACTGCAATCATTGGTTCCCAGCCATTTGCAGTCATGCTGTCCACAAGTGGAGTGCTGGAACAGGGCTGTCTTCTTAGCACCAGGGCAGCCTTCAGGCACAAAGGACTGAAATGTGTCACTCCCTGCTGTATCAGCTGCACCCTTTCATATAGCCCCAATTCTGCTGGAGGGTGAAGAGCTGTGGCTGAAAAAATTGGCTACCAGCTGTGTGTACTGTACTTGTGACACCCAACCTAGCGGCCATGTGCCTTCATATAATCCACAAGAAGCAGGGTGCTGAAATGGAGCTGTCTTTATAGCTCCGGGGTGGCAGTCATGCGGGGAGTGTGTCTGCTCAGCTGCATGTGGGCAGCATCATTTTAATGCAGATTAATTAATTAAATCTGAACTAAATAAAACAGTCTCAGCAGTCTTTACAAAGCAGTTCTTAGAACTTTTTTTTTTTTTAACTTAAATCATGCAAAATGCAGTTTTGCTCATGCTTTTGTGTCAATTATTTTGTGCAAGGTTGAGGTCAGGGCAACAGGGCAGTTAGTGCTGGTGAACATAGACAAAAGTAAAGAAGGAAAAAGTTAAAATTCTTAAGCATGATGTGTGCTGGATAATTCTCACCTGTTTGTCTGTCTTTTCTTTCATATTTTGCTGAAAACCAAAACAGGTTATTTATGATTATTAGCTTCAGCGATGAGCTCTTTTATCCTTTTTGAGATATTATCATGTGGTGTGTTTCAGATCATTAGCAACACAGTTAACACAATTGTTCTTGTTTACAAATACACCAGCAACCAAACTGGAACAGATTAGATTTCTCTTCAAGAGAAATTTGTGTTATGTGAGCCAAAGAAAAGTCTAAAATCTCATCCAAGGAATTGGAAACAGAAGAGACTAAGAATATGATTTGTGCTCATCAGCATGACTTTTGACAAAAGAGACATAAATCAGTAAACAATATCAAAGTACTGTGCTCTATTGCACACTCCTGGCTTCTGCTGGAGGGTGAAGAGCTGCAATATGTAACCAGCCCACCTTGTAGCCATGTGCCTCCATGCTGTCCACAAGCAGGGTTGTGGAACAGAGCCTCTCTGAGGTAGTACAGATAGGCTGTCCAGGTAGGGGAGTGTATGTGACAATCTTTAGGTAGACAGCTGTATGGCATCCATTCAGGTGCTGGAAAGTCATAGAGCAAAAATAGGAGGAGCCTAAAGGTACCGGGGGTTACTGCCATTGCTTGTATCCCTTGGGAGCACATACTCAGCAAAACTGGAATTCCCAGCTTGCTTTAATAGCAGCAGGGAAAGGGATGGTGAGAAATCATGGTGTGTAAAGTACCAGGTAATAAGGCAAGACCCAGGAAGTACAACTGGGCATAGAGTGAAAGGAGAGTATAACTTCACTGCTGTCACAAGCTCTCAGCTAACCATTCAGTGAAAGAAATCATTTCCAACCTAAGTGTGTCTCCTGCACTCTTCTATATACCCCTGACTCCTGCTAAAGGGTGAAGAGCTGCAACTGCAACTGCAATCATTGGCTACCAGCCATGTCTGCTTTTGACACCCCACCTTGCAGCCATGTGCTTTCCTCCTGTCCACAACTGGGGTGCTGGAACAGAGCCAGAGTTTCTTCAGCACCAGGGAAGCAAGTAGTACAGGTGGGCTGTCTGATTGGGGGAGAATGTATGTGACAATGTCTAGATAGAAAGAAAAAAAAACCCACATAATTCTGCACTTGCTACCAAGAAAATTTTCCCTCCCTGCTGTGTCTGCTGCACCCTTTTAAATACCCTGCTTCTGCTGGAGGGTGAAGAGCTGTGGCTGCAGTCATTGGCTACCAGCTGCGTCTTCTTGTAATATGCCACCTTGGAGCCATGTACCATCATACTGTCTTTTCATCACCCATGTGGCAGTTGTTTGAGGAGTGCATCTGCTCTGCTTCATGTGGGAAGCATCATTTTAATTCAGATATATTCATTAAATTACTGAATAAAATAAAAACTAGAAGTTGGGCTTCTAAATAATCTTTAAAAAGCAGTTCTTAGAATTTTTCTTATATAAGTGAAATTATTTTTTAATTATTTAATTTATATAGCGAATTTGGTGTTTACATAAATAATGTAAGCAAAGAATAAATACCTTAATAGCTTAGTTGAGTTTATCGCAACAAGGCAGAGGTTTCCTTAAATTTCTTAACATTTAACTCTGATTAAGTAAAAAGGAGACAATGTTAAAATTCCTGCAAATTAAGCTTGAAACTGACTATTTTTCACTTTTCAGTTCAATTTATTTGTATAGCACTTTTAACAATCCACATTGTCTTAAAGCAGCTTTACAGAAGTATATAAACAAAAAAAAAATTAAAAGATTAAAAATAAATAAATACATAAATACATTTAAAGTTTAAAATTAATTTAAAAATATTAATTTCAAATGTAAAATACTATATATCTTTAACTTTTATCTCTAATACATTTTAGAGATATATAGTGAGGAAAAACTAACTGAGATGATATGAGGATAAACTTTGAGAGGAACCAGGCTCAGAATGGAACCCATCTTCATTTGGCTGACACTAGACAGTAAATAATGTAAATGTATATAATGTAATTTCTACAACAGTTTATAATAGTGCAACCGAGAGCTCCTGAGGAACTAATGAGTCAGAGCAAACTCTGTTCACCACAGAAACAACACTAATTCCTGATTGTTGATAAAGACCAGACCATACGGCTGGAGTAGAACAGTGAACCTGACCAGTTTAGACATGAGTGTGGAATGTGTGGAATTCCTGCTGGTTTGTCTGTCAGATGCGATACACACACATATGCATTATTTATTAGCATTTAGAGCTGCATTATTCATCACTTCTCTATTTATTCTTCATAAAGCACTGCACCGCATTGATCGGCTCCCAATCCTGACTCTACTGTAGAATTTCCCCCGACATCCTAACCCATTTCATCCAGCTCATTAAAGGACTGCTATCATACTGTGGTGTCTAATATGGAAATGTGAATGTGCAGGATTTTTGATACACATTATATAATATATTGTATGGGAATAAACCGAATTCCCACATAATGAATAGGAAAATCCTGTCTAATTCATGCAAAACTCGAGTTGCTTTCAAGGTTTCAGAATAAAGAACATTTTACTCAAGATGAGAATTCCACCTCAGATTTTGGGATCTTCCTGACAGTACTGATTTCTCCAGGATGTTATTACTGTGATTTAGGCTTTATAGTTTTATGAACATCTTTAATTCTGCAGGTCAGGATGAGAGACTGACATGACTGAATAGAGATAAAATTCACATATGAAGCATCATGATTAGTTTATGGATATGATCAACGCAGTTTTTTTATTGTTTTAACACTATGACTATGATATGGGGAAAACATAATTAATTAGATCATTAATTAACACTAATTAGATGTTAATAATCTTCTGTAATCTTCTGTAAAACTCATCTTCTGTCTGTTTCAGCTGAGCCTTCACTCCACTCTTGAGTATCTGATGGATTTTTAGAAACTCGCCACATGTCGTGACCTAAGTGTTATAATGTATAGTTTGGTATTTTGGTAAAAAAATTAGATCACTTTACTCTGTGTGTAAAACCATTTCTGGCACATTAGCATCAAAAGCTAATTTAAATGCCCGTGTGGAAATTTTCAAATATATAAAAAACAAAACAAAACAAACAAATGAACAAAAACACTAAAATAACTAAATGTCAATGTTAAATGTCTTGACTAAAAATTTTTTTTCAGTATTTAATTCTAACACTTAATTAGCATTAGCATTAGCACAATGACGTGGGCACGGTGGCTTAGTAGTTAGCACGTTTGCCTCACACCTCCAGGGTTGGGGGTTTGATTCCCGCCTCCATCTTGTGTGTGTGGAGTTTGCATGTTCTCCCCGTGCCTCGGGGGTTTCCTCCGGGTACACCGGTTTCCTCCCCCGGTCCAAAGACATGCATGGTAGGTTGATTGGCATCTCTGGAATATTGTCCGTAGTGTGTGTGTGTGTGTGAGTGAATGAGAGTGTGTGTGTGCCCTGTGATGGGTTGGCACTCTGTCCAGGGTGTATCCTGCCTTGATGCCCGATGACGCCTGATAGGCACAGGCTCCCCATGACCAGAGAAGTTCGGATAAACGGTAGAAAATGAATGAATGGTTCCCTGTAATAAACTTCAGTGTGTTTGATTTTTCCCAGCATTTTTAATGCTCTGATCCTTAAACACTGTTGATTCATGGATTTGCACATTCTGGAAAATTCTGTTGCACATCCAGCTTTCTCTGTCTATTTTTTGGAGGAACAGAAGGCCCTGTACAATCTCCTGCAATTTCAGATATGACTGTATTACATTTTCCGCTCCTGGGAGACATGGTGCATCAGGCAGAAGCTAAACACGGATTAGTCTTTGTGTTTTAGTGTTTTAGACTCAGACCTTAAATGCTTTTTAATGGCAGTAGCACTGATCAGTTAAGCTCTGAGCCCAGCGGCTTTCAGATTACAGCGAGCAGACACACTGAGCGGGAGGCTGCTGAGTGTCAGGGACACGCACATGCAGGACAAACATCAGTGAGAAAAATGGAGGGAGAGTCATTTCATTTTTGCAGAAAAAAATTTAAAACCTCATTAGATCCTTCATAAATGAAATACAAATTAGGAATAAATATATAATTAATCAATAATTAAAAACACAACAGAATAAAAAGTACATTTAATTATGAGGAAAGTACTAATTAATTCATTAGGATTAATTAGACTCGTCTTCTGTCTGTTTCAGTAGAGACTTTCAGAGACTTTTTTATTTCCGTTAAAATTCTTGATAATATTATTTAATTACATGAGATGGAAGTTAATTTACTTAAAGGCACCAGCAGTTGTCTTTTAATCTGGTGCGTGCTTGTGTGTATTTGTCTGTATGTGTATGCGTGTGTGTGTGTGTGTGTGTGTGTGTGTGTGTGTGTGTGTGTGTGTGTGTGTGTGTGTGTGTGTGTGTGAATGTGTGTCTGTTTGTGTGTGTATGTCTCTGTGTGTATGTGTGTGTTTGTATGTGTTTGAGTGTGTATGTGTCTGTGTGTATGTGTATGTGTGTGTAATGAGGAGTCGGAAAAATCCATATGGGGAGTACAGAACACAATTTTAATAAGAAAATTAAAGAGCAAACAATCCAAATCATTTTCTCATAAACAAGAACTACGGGCAAAAGTTTGTAACCAAAACAATAGAAGAATCAGAGCAAACAAGGTCTAGGCTAACAATGTGGTCTAAACTAATTAAACAGAACAATGGTCGTAGACAGGAGAAACAAAGTGACAGATATAAACAGCTTTGTATGCAACTGGGTTGACTATACTTCGAATCCAAGTGGCATGTGCGCTAGCTCTTTATGTTAGCATACCGGGAAGGTTAGTATTCAGGTAAGGGCTCCCATTGGAGGATTAGCAAGGGTGTTCTTACAGAATCCCCGCCTGTAAGGGCACCTCCAGGTGTCCTCTTCCTAGGGTGTCCCTGAGGTCTTGGGGCTGAGCGGCCTTAGTGTAGATGGTAGAATTCTGTGATTAAGGTCTGGTCTAGTATGTCCTTAGTGTCAGCCCAGGATTGTTTCCCAGGGCCATATTCTTCCCAGTCCACCAGGTACTGTATTCAGCCCCTGTATCTCCTGGAGTCCACGTCGACTCTACTTCGACTCTACTTCGATAGGTGACGAAGGTTCTATGATGATATGTGGTATGATATGTGGTAGTCAGGTAGGATCTGTAAACTGTACGTTACTTGATTTATTTGCAATAGCACTTTGAAGGGGTACTTTTTGTTTTCAGGTGTAGTTCCTTTGTGGACAGTCAGACTAGCTGACCTGGTTGGTATTGTGGGTGTAGCTGCCTTATTTGATTTGCCTGATGCTGCTGGCCAAGGACTGCTCTCTCTAAGCGTATATGAGTGGTTTCCCAGACTTCTTGGCTGCGGCAGTACCAATCTTTGATTGCTGCAACCTCTGACATTTCTGCTCGCCAGTGCTGGCACATGTGAGGGAGTTTTGTTCGTATTCTGCCCACGGTAGGAATTCACTCTAATGACTTTGTTGTTGATTACAATTTGTATGTAGCTAAGTTCCCACTTCTTGGTTTAGTCATTTGGCTTGCCCATTACATTAGGGGTGGTAGCTGAAAGATAGGCTGACATTAAATTCTCATCATCTTGCAAAAGGCCTTCCAGACCTGTAATGTGAATTGTGTGTCTCTGTACGAGACAATGTCCTCTGGGATGCCATAGCTCCGGAACACCTGTTCAAATAGAGCTTTGGCGGTTTCCATGGCTGTGGGTGCAGGTTAGGCAAGCTTCAACAAATTTCTTGATGTCAGTGGTTTGTGATGCCACCAGAAAGCGGTGCAGATAAGCCATGTAGTAGTTTGAATACCCAGGTGTCCTGAACTTCGTGAGGCTCGAACCAATTCCATGGTGCATTGGTGCATTGCCCAAGGCTTTTGGAAACATATTGTAATCTGGGTGGGCATTTGGGTGGGGCTGGCTTATTTTGTTGTGCTTGCCTTATTTCTTCCATGAGATCCCATTGTATGGGAGCGATGATCATGGGGGTGGGTAGGATTGGTTCTGGTTCCGGGGATTACTGTAATGGGTTGAGTCAGTGAGATAATGCATCTGGTTTGCTGTTGAAATCTTGTGAAGAACAGTGCCCATCTGGCTTGATGGGAGTTTAGATGTTTAGTGCTCCTGATATATTCAAAATTCTTGTGGTCATTAAGAACTTGAAATGGACACTGACCTCCTTCTAGTGTCGCCACTCCTCCAGTGCTTCTTTAATGGAGGGTAGCTCTTCATGTCACAGTTGGCCTTATAAAGCCTGCCGTGAGGGCTTCCTCTACATAGTCCTCCAGTCGTAGTGTTTGGGAGCAAGTCAATGACGCAGTCTTAGGGACGGTGAGGGGGCAGTTGGGTGGCACGGGTCTTACTGAGGTCATTGTATTCTGGTGGTATGTTGATCTTAAGGCTAGTGATGGGGCTCTCAATCAAAGTGGCATGGTATGGGAGTGTACGGAGAAGTTTGAGACAATGGTTCCTGCAATGAGGTTACTAGCCAGTAAGTTTCTTATTACACCACGATATTTGAGCTTATTCAAAAGGGATTGGCCAGTGCATCCGCAGTAGAAGCAGATTTAGAGGTGCAGTTTGCGCTGGCATTCCTCCAGCGATACCCTTTTGGGCCCGATCTGCAAAGGTTCAGGGGATTTGACAAAAGGGAACTCAGGTAGTGATTGAGATCAGGATAGGTGGTTCTGTATAAGGTTGTCTAGTCAGATGGCTAGCGTAATGTATTGGGTAATGGAGAGGTTCTCATCACGACAAGCTAGTCTGGCCTGGGGGTTAGGAAGTCCTTCTCTGAACATGGCTTTCAGTACAGCATCGTTCCATCTGCTCTGAGTGGCTAGCGAGCAGAACTTCACTGCATACTCTGTTGCAGAGTCAGAGCCTTGTCAAAACTAATGAAGCAGAACAGTGGTCATACACAGTAGAAACAAAAAGAGATATTTAAACGGCTTGGTGCGCAACTGGGTTGACGATACTTAGCGTCCGAATGGCGTGTGCATTACTGTATATTAGCATACCTGGAAGTTGTAACCAAAACTAACCTCTGTAGCCCGAAAGGTCAGTATTCAGGTGAGGGCACCCTCTGGCGGATTGGCGAGGGTGTTCTTACAGTGTGTGTGTATGTGTGTGAATGTGAGTGTGTGGGCCTGTGTATGTGTGTGCATACTGTATATGTGTGTGTGTGTGTGTGTGTGTGTGTGTGTGTGTGTGTCAGCGGTAAACAGATGTTATAGGAAATGAATCAACACCTTCTGACCAATCACAATCCAGAACTCAGCAGCAGCAGCAGCCTGGTATAATAACTGAGTAATTACTGTAATTTGCAGTGGCATGTACTGTATTAAATACACAATATTGTTATAATCAAAGTTTAAAAACACAGAAGACAGAAAAGTGAGTGATGACGCAGTGAGACAGGTTCAGCCAGTGGCATTTAAAAACAGATATGCTAATATTGTAAACTTTGGTAAAAGGTTAGATACTTAGCATGACATGAAAATTTATTTGCATCACATGCCTACTGCACACACACACACACACACACACACACACACACACACACACACACACACACACACACACACACACACACACACACACAGTCTGTAAGAAGGTTTGGAAGAGGTGGTTTATGTTGTCCCTGAGTGTCGTTATGACACAGAATGCAAATTTGTTATGAATAATAAAAAGCGGATATAAATAATCATCATTATAATAAATGTCACATCTTCACCTTTAGTTGTTTTTATTTAGTAGCCAACCAAAAGGTGTGTATGTGTGTGTGTGTGTGTGTGTGTGTGTGTGTGTGTGTGTGTGTGTGTGTGTGTGTGTGTGTGTGTGTGTGTGTGAGAGATGTTGGAGCCTAATACTGATCATGAGTGAGTCATCAGATGGGAATTTATTTTCAGTCCCGTCCCTGTGGACATGATAAAGTAATGTTAGAGAGAGAACGCATGAAAAACTCACATCTTTTTCAGTTCATTTCTGATTGTGTGTGTGCATGTGTAAGAGAGAGAGAGAGAGAGAGAGAGAGAGAGAGGGTGGATGAGACAGAGCACTTACACACTCTTTCCTCTGCCATAGAATCGATCTCTCTTTAAACACAGCCATTATTCTATAAATAAAACATGAACAAGCTGCTCTCTATCCATCTTTCTGTCTGTCTGTCTGTCTGACTCTCTCTCTCTCTCTCTCTCTCTCTCTCTCTCTCTCTCTCTCTCTCTCTCTCTCTCTCTCTCTCTCTCTCTCTGTGTCTGTTTGTGTTAGGATCAGCGTTTGGAGGCAGGGCTTAGACTTCCTGCCTGTTTAGTCTCACATTCCCATCCATTAAAACTTGCTTATTCACAGACAGTTCGGTCAGATCGCAGAATAAATCTGTATTAGAAACAAAATGAAATCCGCCCATTAGTTCTTCTGTATCACTTCTTACATACAAGCTCCATCGTCAGACATAAGATCACGCCCCTTACACACGTAGACCACGCCCCTTACACACGTAGACCACACCCCCTAGCAGAGTCTGATGGCAGAAATCACATCAGCAAGTCTGTTAGAGACATTGAACCAAATTGTGGACAATATGGTGTATGACTGTATCATATTATGTCTCTATCTCTCTCTATCTCTCTCTTTCACTCACTCACTCATGTTTTCTTTCTCTGTCCCTCAGGTGTTGTACAAAAAGGTCGCTTTTCTTTATCTGACATTTAACCTTTCACTGGAGAATATCCTGTGGGTCTCCCCCCCTCTCTCTCACACACACACACACACACACACACACACACACACACACACACACACACACACACACACACACACACACACACAGTTCTTTGTTCTTATTTAAAGCTAATCTTGTCTGCATATTTTATTATTTAACATCCGTTAATATTCAGCAGAATTCACATGAATATTCATTCGATTAAATGAGACGACCGAAATGATATAAAACACATAAAGGGATGAGCAGTTAACACGGCAGGGCAGTAACAATGTGGACTAGATGTCAGTATTTAAATGAAACATTATTTAATGAGCACTGTAAGTACTGAACATGTTACTCAGTATTTATTCAGTAACGTCTTCCTACATTTCATTTATTATTCATGTGAAATTATTTCCTGTCTTTTAAAAACCCCTCAATGTTGATTCATGTGCATTATAACACTGCTGGTATAATTATACTGTAAAAGGAACAGAGGACACAATTAAACCCTTAATGAGTATGACCATTAAATTCTCATCATCATTACAGATCTTACAGATTCACTGAAATTCAGGTTCAGATCCAAACTGATCAAAGTGCTTTACGTAGTAATAAAGTCACAAGAGTCGTGTGAAGTAACTGCAAAAGAGACGTGGAAAATATCAGAAGTGTAAAGATTTCCAGACTAAAAAAGAGCATTGGAAATAATAGCAGAACACTTTCAGCAATCGAGGGAGAGAGAGAGAAAGAGAGAGAGAGAGAGAGAGAGAGAGAGAGAGACAGATATATATATATATATATATATATATATATATATATATATATATATATATATATATATATAGAGAGAGAGAGAGAGAGAGAGAGACTGCTCTTGGCATATTATGTCCATTTTAGAAATCCTGTCTGTGTGTCTGTCTGTCTGTCTGTTAGGATGACTCTGTCTCTCTCTTACGAATCAAATTTACTGTATTGCATTGTTAATAAGAAATAATGAACACTTCCTGACATGTGTGTTAGTGTGTTCTCATTACAAATGTCTCTCTCTTCCAGACACCTGATAAAAGGTTCATTTAAAAAAAGTAGGATCGATTAGCAGCAATGGTGCGAGACAGCAAGACAAAAAAAACAAAAAAACACCAAACATAAAATTATAACATAGGGAGAGCGGATGACTGTGTAAGACAGAACAAGGACCTAACAAAGGGTTCAGGGTGTATGATATCACACTCATAAACAGACCAGAATATAAAAATACAATGACTGAAGCCCTGCCCATACACACACACACACACACACACACACACACACACACACACACACACACACACACACACACACATGTATATGTATAATAGTGTAGTTGTTTCTCTGCATTTTGGTCTCCTGTCCACATGGAAACTGTGTCTTGGGTCAAACTATTTACCTTGATCACATGCCACAAAATCCTCCTTCTGTTTTTGTGTCATTTTGTTTGGAGCTCAGTCCATGCTTTTGGTTTGGTGCAGTCTCCGCCCCCTTGGGGATTGATTAACCTAACGTGTTCACCTCTTCCGTGTCTCACAAGAGTCGCACGTCTCAGAGAGTCATCGATGGTTGTGTTGTCCAGATTGTCAATGCTCTTTTTTCTGTTCATCCCGAGCATCATTTATAACGTAGTTTTTCATGCGCTGAGCCTCGCCAGCTGTTCTTGTGCTCATTATAGGTGATGGATTATTCTGAGATTTGACCACAGCTACAATTATAATTTGTAGATTGTTGAGAATAAAACATACACACAGAGAGATTACACATGTTACAGCAGGGCTGCTGTTGTGGGCTTTTTGCCTGTTATTCTCATTATCCCGGCTGCTCCATCTCTCATTTTTATTTGATAAATGTGTGTAGAGTTTAATTCACTTATATAATCAGATCTGTCCTGCTTCATTCTTCTACTCTCGCTAAGATCCATGATGATGCATTAAACTAAGGAAATGAACACATATTCTTTAATAACTTTATTAAAGTTTAATACACACACACACACACAGACACACACACACACACACACACACACACACACACACACACACACACACACACACACACACACATTGCCTCAGTGTTAGTTTGAGACTCTGAGCATTCTCTTTGTAGAGATTTGGCCAAGCAGTGGGAGTCGGCACTCGGGTATATCCCAGCATGCAGTTCAAGGGTGTGTGTGTGTGTGTGTGTGTGTGTGTGTGTGTGTGTGTGTGTGTGTGTATGTACAGTAGGAGTCACACGCTCATACTGTCATCACACAGCATACACAATATGTCAGGACTCAGCCTGGACTTTGGCCACATGCTTTTGTTGATGTTCTGTGTTCACGTGTCTGCCCTGCCCTTGTCTCTTCCTCCCCACCTCTGCACACCTGTTCCTCATGTGTCTAATTGTTGTTAGTATTTAGTTGAGCCGTGTTGCCTTAAGCGGTGCGGAATCCTCTGATGTTGTTGTCTTATGTTGTTGTGTCCTAGTCTGTGTCCTTGCTTCGTGTTTTTTAAGTTATTAACTCTGTTTATTTTTACTCTGTCCTGCATTTGGGTCTATTTTATCCCCACGCCACTGACACAACACAAAACACTGAACATCTGAAACACACAAAGACTACTGAAAAAACAACTCAGCCCTGGTTTAAGAGCAAATACTGAACATATAGTTCAGAAACTCATCAGATTCAACACAGCTGCACTGTGTCTGGCTAATAACCAGTTTAAATAAACTATTTTGTTTGAATAGATTTATTTACTTCTTTACTTACGATCCATCACTGTGCTGAGTGTTTTTAAATCGCAGTTATTATTCACACATGTAGCCCCTTTAACATGTAGCCCCTGTTTCAAATGCTATTTTATGTTCATTGTGTTCTTATATTTTTATTGTCTATTGTTGTTTTACTGGAAAGCACCTTGTGCTCCTTTTGGCTGTTGTAAGGTGCTCTATAAATAACATTTGATTGATTGACTGATTGATTTGCTTGTTTAAATAAAACATTTAAAAAACATTGGTAATTTACCCTGTAACATGATGTTTGTAACATCCTCTAATATGAGTTACTTTTATTTGGATTATTGCAGGTGGAACCTTTAAACATTGAAAGACAGAATCTCCCAAGGAGTTCGCTCTCAAATGAATTTCTTTCTTTATCTCAGGACTGGGATGAGTCTGTGTCAGACTAACGGCTTTGTTCTTTCTCCAGACTTTTCTGGACTCCAAAATTTCCGTGTGGATTTTGAATTCTGTCTGGATTGTAGAATGTGTTAGAACAAAAGTCTTTCTGTATTTTAAAAAATTCTCCACCAATTCTAGAACTTCTCTCTGAGTTTGAAGTGTGATGCAGATCCTCTAGGGGTGTGAGTGGAACCTACAGTAGGAGTTGTAGGTGGAGCTGTTACATAAAGACTTCATGTTGCATTGTAGAAATGTTTTCTAAAACATCCTTCAGGATTGTAGACCAACTTATAGACTCTAGAACTTGCCTCTGGACTTGAAGACTTTTTTGTAGACAGATTGTAGAAATGCTGTCTGGATTATAGACCAACCCTCTAGACTTTTGAACTTCTCTGGATTATAAGAACTTCGTTCTATATTCTAGAACTTTCTACCAGACATTCTGTAGCAGTGCAGTCTGATGTCGATAATTCCATATTGTACACGACATTAAGTAGATTTATTTGTCTGCTCTTGTTGCTGAGGTCATCCAGTTGCTCCTTGACAGTAACCATAACAAAGCAACACGCCACGCTGACTGCTTTTCTCCTCCAACATTTACACGTTTCACTTCATCCAAACGTTAGATGCTGTTCAGACATTTCAACTTTCCTCCAAAAGAACCCAACTGATGAGCCAGGTGTGTTTATTGTAGAACAGAAGTGTCACAGAGATGTGTAATATCCTGAGGGGATGGAAACGATAATCGAGCCTACAAACCGATTTGTTCATGGGGAAAATGATTTAATAACACATTGTATTTTCCTGGTAGTGATTACACCCAGATACAATAGGAGAGCCATAATGACCCAGGAGACGACAGCATGAGCCACAGATTTAATCGACATTATTTCCGGATTATTTTCTTTTATGTTTTATGTTTTATGTTTTATGGTGTTTCTTCTTTCACTGTTTTTTTGAAATAATTTTACAAAAAGATGATTAACAGGATACAGGAAATGTTCTACTCATGTTATTAAAGCAATATTTAAGATCCGTAGGATGTCAAATGAATCGAGTCAACAGCAATTTACATACACTTTTATAACATGGGTTAAAACATGTAAATCGGTCTGTGTTTATATCGTTATATAAGTTTTCTATTAGGAGATGTTAATGTAACATTTATAGAAGGAGTCTTCAGTGTCAGTGTCAGCGCTTTGTAACAGACAGAGGTGAAACTGTTAAGCTTTCTGACATCTTTACACCTTTTACATTGTTGATTACTTTTCTAGAGCTTCACCAATCACTGTTACCCAATTATACGAATTACAAATGTAAACAGGAGAAATAAAATAATTTGTTTTGCATAATGTTGTCATAATGTTCCTGCAGCATTCCTCAAACATATGCTGTCTCTACAGTATTTCTTGGTTTGCTTTATATTGATCTACGAACATCGCTGATGCTTCTGAAGCTTCTGACTTTGAAAAGATTTACTGTGGGCAAATGTACATGTACAAGAAATTTGCTTTGGTGCCTTGGTGCATAGAATAACAAAAAAACTTCCTTCGGGATTGCAGACCTACTGTAGCTTCTAGACTCTAGAACCTCTGTATGGATTTTAGAAGTTCATGACTGTTTTTAGAAATACTTTCTAAAACTTCCTTCGGGATTGTACACCTAGCTTCTAGACTCTAGAACTTCTGTCTGGATTTAAAGACTTTATGAAAGGAAGAAAAATATAAGAATTTAAAGCAAAGAGAAATATTACCTGTATAATTGTGTAGTATAATAATGTATTAAAAGTGAATCAGTGCAAACATGCTACAGTCAGTGCAGATGGAAACAAATGTACATTAATTGTACAGTTAGTGGACTAGTGCAAGACTCGCAGTTTGAGGTAGGAAGGTATTACATTACACCTTACAAGGTGGAGGTGCAGTATGGCTGCCTGAGGCATGTGCGTTAATATGAAGCATATGAACAAATGGGGTTTGTGCGCCAGTGCTAATGTGTTAATGTCCGAGTAAGCGGATAAGAGACCATGGTGGGTCCTGCATATTGCTGATGAGCCCAGTTGCTGATGAAAAGGAGGTTTTTATGGCGTGACGTTTTATGGGTTTTTGTCTTGATGAACCGCAGTCTTCTGCAGGAGGGAAGCGCCTCGAGAAAGGTTATGTCCAGGGTCATTTCATTCATTTCCAGGGGGTCAGCTGTGATCTTAACTGCCTGCTTCAGGGTCCTGGATGTGTATAGTCCTGAAGAGGTGGCAAATTGCAGTCAATCACCTTTTCAGAGAGGTCTGTTTTGTAATGCCTATTCGAGAGCTAACGTGACATGGTAAAGAAAACCAGGAGCAAAGCAGCAGTTATCAGAGAGAATTATAGAAATGTTATCAGTCGAACGTTACATCCTCAGCTTGTTCACCATTCTATTAGCATCCTCTGTTTGTTGGCACAATATAACATTACACATGCTAAAGACACTAATCACTCCAACTCTACATGACCGCTGAAAGAACCATGTTACTCTCTTCTTCTGCATAATTAGCATGCAAGTCTGCATGACTCATGCTATGTAAAATGAACTGCAATGTTCTTCGTGCTGACAGCGAGTGTGTTCTGATTTAGACCCAGTCAGAGAGATGTGTAATGTCCTGAGGGGGTGGAAGCGATAATTGTGCCTACACACTGATTTGTCGATGGAGAAAATGATTTAATAACACATCAGCATTTCCTGGAAGTTATTACGCCCAGATAGAATACGTGTTACAGAGAAATAATGACCCAGGAGACAACAGTGAAGATGAAGCTCACAGATTTTTGGAGCACATGACGATTTAGACCCGTGTGTGTGTGTGTGTGTGTGTGTGTGTGTGTGTGTGTGTGGGAGAGTGATTGAGACTGTTTCTCTATTAGGGCAGGGTTTTTATTTTGCCCTTGCTGACTTTCTCATAATTTCCACTTGAATGAAACACCTTCAGGGTTGTTCTGATATGTTTATGAGCAGAAAGCAGGTTGGGTGTCATAATTATTGTAGGCTTCAGGTGTCTGATTTACCTGAAAGACATTGCAAGCTTGCACAACGTCCTTTTTAAATGAGCAAAATATGACAAAATATGAGTAACAATAATAATAACTGGGTTGTTATTATTATCACATGAGCCAACTACCTAGTTAGCATGGTAGTTAGTATGTAAACAATATACTTGGCAACCTAAATGCCTAGAATCTTAGCTGATAACAAAATGACCCATCTAAGGAGCCCCACAGACGGCTGACATCTTTATTAGTTCAGTGAAGGAGATGTGGCCTCTATGTCAGGTTCAGTAACGGGGTGTGGCCTCTATGTCAGGTTCAGTAAAGGGAGTGTAGCATCTATGTCAGGTTCAGTACAGGGGTGTGACCTCTATGTCAGGTTCAGTAAAGGGAGTGTAGCATCTATGTCAGGTTCAGTACAGGGGTGTGGCCTCTATGTCGGGTTCAGTAAAGGGGTGTGGCTTCTATGTCGGGTTCAGTAAAGGGGGTGTAGTGTCTATGTCAGGTTCAGTACAGGGGTTTGGCCTCTATGTCAGGTTCAGTGAAGAGGTGTGGCCTCTATGTCAGGTTCAGTAAAGGGGGTGAGCATCAATATCAGGTTCAGTGAAGAGGTGTGGCATCTATATCAGGTTCAGTAAAGGGGTGTGGCTTCTATGTCAGGTTCAGTAAAGGGAGTGTAACATCTATGTCAGGTTCAGTGAAGAGGTGTGGCCACTATGTCAGGTTCAGTAAAAGGGTGTTGGCCTCTATGTCAGATTCAGTAAGGGGGTGTGGCCTTTATTTCAGGTTCAGTGAAGAGGTGTAGCATCTATATCAGGTTCAGTACAGGGGTGTGACTTCTATGTCAGGTTCAGTGAAGAGGTGTGACCACTATGTCGGGTTCAGTAAAGAGGGTGTAGCATCAATGTCAGGTTCAGTGAAGAGGTGTGACCTCTATGTCAGGTTCAGTGAAGAGGTGTAGCATCTATATCAGGTTCAGTACAGGGGTGTGACTTCTATGTCAGGTTCAGTGAAGAGGTGTGACCACTATGTCGGGTTCAGTAAAGAGGGTGTAGCATCAATGTCAGGTTCAGTGAAGAGGTGTGACCTCTATGTCAGGTTCAGTGAAGAGGTGTGGCCACTATGTCAATTTCAGTAAAAGGGTGTTGGCCTCTATGTCAGATTCGGTAAAGGGGTGTGGCCTTTATGTCAGGTTCAGTAAAGAGGGCGTAGCATCAATGTCAGGTTCAGTAAAGAGGTGTGGCCTCTATGTCAGGTTCAGTAAAGGGGGTGTAGCATCAATGTCAGGTTCAGTAAAGAGGTGTGGCCTCTATGTCAGGTTCAGTAAAGGGAGTGTAGCATTTATGTCCGGTTCAGTACAGGGGTGTGGTCTCTATGTCAGGTTTAGTGAAGAGGGTGTGGCCTCTATATCAGGTTCGGTGCAGGAGTGTGGTCTCTATGTCAGGTTCAGTAAAGGGGGTGTGGCCCATATGTCAGGTTCAGTAAAGAGGTGTGGCCTCTATGTCAGGTTCAGTAAAGGGGGTGTAGCATCAATGTCAGGTTCAGTAAAGAGGTGTGGCCTCTATGTCAGGTTCAGTAAAGGGGGTGTGGCCCATATGTCAAGTTCAGTAAAGGAGGTGTGGCCTCTAGATCAGGTTCAGGGAAGGGGTGTGGCCTCTATATCAGGTTCAGTGAAGGGGTGTGGTCTCTATGCAAGGTTCAGTAAAGGGGTGTGGCCCCATGTCAGGTTCAGTGAAGGGGGTGTGGCCTCTAAGTCAGGTTCAGTGGAGGGGTTTGTCCGCTGTGTCAGGTTTAGTGAAGGAGTGTGGCCTCTATTTCGGGTTTAGTGAAGGGGTGTGGCCTCTATGTCAGGTTTAGTGAAGGGGTGTGGCCTCTATGTCAGGTTTAGTGAAGGGGGTGTGGCCTCTATGTCAGGTTTAGTGAAAGGGGTGTGGCATATGTAATTTGCTACAAAACAGACGTCTTGGCAAGAACAATATAAATATTATGAATAGCATCATGCACTGAATGATATTAAACCAGTTTGGAATTGTATGAAACCACATCTGAATAAAAACCAGCATGAATCATATCAAACCACCTCAGAATTGTATCAAGCCAGATCTGAATCATACTGAATCTGCTATGAATCTAATCAAATCAGCTCCAAATTGTATGAATCCAGCCCTGAATCGTATCAAAACAACACTGACTCGTGGTATTGAAATCTTCGTAATCATATTATGGCATCAAATTGACGTTGAAATATCTCTGAATCGTACTGAATTGAAACAGGAGTCATATGTAGTGGTTCTGAATTCTGTCATACCTAAACACCACATTCTTCAAAATTCATGGCGTGTGTGTGTGTGTGTGTGTGTGTGTGTGTGTGTGCACATGCTGTAATCAGTGTTGGATTTACGTAAGTGACTGATTATTGTTGCGATGGAGTGATAAACTAAACGAAATCACTTGGGCTGTTCTGAAATATTTATTAGTGCAATAAATACATAATAAATAATGTATATTATTGTGTGTTTGTGGTGTGTGTTCCCTGAAACCTGATAATTAAAATAAAATACAGCTGAGTCTCGTTATGCAAACAAGGTCCATTTGTCTTAATTACACTAACGAGGGGCTGCTTAACCGGACTGAAGAAATCGACAGAATTGAGTTTTTGTTATTTGTGAGGAATCTGTGAAAGATTTGTGATTTATTTAAATGTAATTAGCTCTAATCAAACGCAGCTCTAGGCAGTGTGTGATGTGGCTGGCAAATTATTTCAAATGAGCTCAGGACTTCTTTTAAGATGAGAAATACCTTCTGAGCAAAATTGACTGCAGTTTATTACTGAGGACCAAACCAGAGAAAGGTGAGCACTGAATTCATCCATAATTTAAAAAAAGCTAACATCGTTTACAAATGTTAACGAGAGCAAACTGATGATACACAGACCACATTTACACAATCAGCATAAAATTATGCCATAGTGAGATTTTATAGAGAATATAAAAAAATTCAGAGAACATTCGGAAAATATGGTAGTAAAGTGTGTGTGTGTGTGTGTGTGTGTGTGTGTGTGTGTGTGTGTGTGTGTTAAAGGAATACAGAGATAAGCTTTTGAAGCAGGAAGTTTGCTGTGAAGCTAAGAAGCTTTACTGAACTCTCTTATCTTCTAAAGTAGTCTGCTGAATTACTGACAGGGCAATTTTATGCAACCAACACACACACACACACACACACACACACACACACACACACACACACACACACACACACACACACAGAGAGAGCCACGCACAGACACACAATTTCATGTATCTTGCTGTCTTGCACATTAGCACCCTCATCTCGCTTAGATTTGGTTAAACACAAAGCTGAGAATCAGAAGTCATATCTTTTAGCTAATGGACTCAGCCTGAAGTGTGTGCGTGTGTGTGTGTGTGTGTGTGTGTGTGTGTGTGTGTGTGTGTGTGTGTGTATCTAAGAACTCTCTGCATGCTTGACTGGATATTTGATTCCTGTTTGAGGGATTGGAGCCTGACTGAGACTGTGTGAACTCTTGAAGATCAGAGATGGACTTTATTGTAAATACTACATACGTGTGTGTGTGTGTGTGTGTGTGTGTGTGTGTGTGTGTGTGTGTGTGTGAGTGTGAGAGAGAGAGAGAGCCTTCCATAAGTGAGTCCTGATGTGTCACCTTATTTTTGGTGTAGTATATTGCCTTCTTTGTTGCAGACTCAAGACACAAGCTGAGGGGTGTTAAATGATAGGATTGAACCCGCAACTTCACTTTCTTGTGCTTCATTTATCACAGAAGAGACTCTGATTCTTGGAAACCAGCTTCTTATGTCCAGCATGTGTCCCCTTCAAATTTATTCCCTGTAACCACTCAGTAGTAAGCTCAGGATTCTTCCACCAGCTTTGATGTGAGCCGTAGTGACTCCAAGTCTGTCACCTCTTTAATGCTCCTTTTACACACTCTTGTATCAGCGAGCCAAGTTCCTTCTTTTTGTTCAAAAGTTTATTCTGCTCTGTTCCAATATTGTTTAAAATAACACTTTCTAGATGTAGAAATGTTGCGTGTCTCCTTTCAGAACTTTCGTTGTTGCTTTTAACACTGATGTAGCATTTGAACTGTAATTGTGGCTAATTATTTTTAGGTTTGTTTTGCCCACGTCCCACCACTGACCAAGATTTTTAAAGGAGTCTTTCTTTAGCTTCCAACTGCCCCACCCCCAAATAAATAAATAAATAAATAAATAAATAAATAAATAAATATTTCACAAAACAAAGCATCCTGTAATAGTTTAAAATGCCAGTAGTAACTAGGTTTTAAATTAAAATCAAATGTGACAAAGTGATGGTCTATTAGACTATTGGGTGAAATAAAGGAATACATCACTCTATTATTCCACACCTTTCCCAAGTAAAATCTATCCAGCCTTACACCACTTACTCTGTTCTCAGAAGCCTTAAACCATGTGTACTGTGTAATGCCTGTGTTCCAACTTCTCCATACATCTATTAAATCAGACTCTTTAATAATATTTGACAAAACTGTACCCAGACTCATTGTGAGGCTCCTTCCTCTTCCTGTCAACTGATAAATTAGTAGTACAATTCCAATCCCCTCTTCCAATCTTAGGGCCTTTTTACACCCGGTCACTTCATGTGTTGTCTCTGATCCGATAGCTATCTGATTTGTTAAAACTGTTCCATTTACATTAGGCCACATAAATGCGTCTTGGCGAATTGGATATCGATCCGATCTTTCTACTCCCGCCCAAAATGCAAATATATTGTACCTCATTTCCAGGGTAATTGAAATGGAACACGTGGTTGCTACAAAAAACAGCATTTACTGTTTGCTGCATTTTCGCTGGTGACAGCAGTCCATTTTAAGACCCAACGAGACACCTGGGTGAAAGATCGGAGCCAGCACTGGTGGGACAACATGTTTGTTTTTGGCGCGATGCACGACACAGGAGTCACCTGCGAGTGACGTACTTCCGTTTGGGAGGAGTAAAGTGCTGACGTATGTGGCTTGAACAACCACATTCATTTACACCTGTCCCGTTTCATCTGAAATGCGTCCCAGACCACCTCCTGAAGTGGTTTGAGCGATCGGATTTATATCCGTCTCGAAACTGTCTCGGAGGGCATTTACACCTGGTCTTTTTACGATTGGATAGCTATCGGATCACAGAAAACGCATGAAGTGACCAGGTGTAAAAACCCCCTTAGACAGACATCAAAATCATGACATTTATGAAGACATTGTTTCAGCTGTATAAAAACTTCTACCCGCTCAGACCCACAGTCTGGTGTATAGACATTTACCAGTACAAAAACAATTCCTCTAAATTATATTATAATTATATAACACTATTTTAATTAATAATATTCGTCCTTTGACAATTTCTTCCATTAGCAAGATGTTAACATTTATGTTTTTGGAGAATAAAATGGCTACACCCACACCGGTATTTGTTCCATGGCTTAAGACAGATTGTCCCTCCCACCATGTGCTCCATCAGTCTCATTATCACAACTAGTGTGTGTCTCTTGTATAAAAACTATGTCAAGCCTTTTAATTCTAAATAACTCTGACACCATTGCCATCTTATTTCTGTTTATTTCCCAACCTTAAAGACTCCATAATAAAGAGATAGAAACGACAGAAGGATAGAAACAGATAAAGACAAGGAATAGAAGACACCCTGTGTGGTTTAGCCAATTTTATTTTTTTGAAACATTTGCTTTGTTCTTTCTCAACTTTGTGAATATTTTATTTAAACAAATCCGTTCCTTTTTACTCAAAGCTTTATAACTAACTGTTTTTTTGCAACATCAGGACTGAAGCTATTTATTTCTTGTAGCGTATATGTGTCATCTGCCGTGTGTCCTAACTCAGAGATGTCAGAGAGTATCGTCATTTCTTATCTCTGTATCAGTGCATATTTCTAGACAATTTGACACATCAGGATCTTACACTGTCTACGTCTACATTAGTCTTTTCTTTTACTTTATCCTCATCATCATCAGTAATCACCTTGTTTACAGTAATTTCTGCTGCATCATTATTAGCCCCGGAGTTAACCATTTCTCCATCATCCTTATTTTGATAGGGGAACAACATTGTTAATCAAATCACTATTATGGATGTCATTCTCTCCTGTAACCTTAATATCCTCAAAGTCGACCTCATCATTGTTCATTTCAACAACAGCAGTAACACTGGGTCCCTCAGTATCAAATGGTCCAGCTGAAGAACTAGTCCCTCCAACAACAGGCTCAGTAACACCAGCATCCACGGCATACTCCTCTCTAACCTGAGCTTTATGAGGACACGCCAGCCTCCTGTGCCTAATGTCCCCACAGTCAAAGTAGGAACTGCTGTTCCCTTTCGGAACTCGAGCTGCGTCAAAACGCTATAGGGACGCCCTCTGCGTGACCGTGCTCTGAACCACGTGTATAATCTGACCAATTGGCGTTGGGATGTGACGTCATCGGCGGGTGACGTCACGTAAACAGGAAGCTACAAATGGCTGCGAGATGGACAAGACGCTATCTTCTGCTTATTCACGTAAGCGCTGTTTTCTGATACTGTGTTTTTCTGATCGAGAGATGGCTAGCAGACAGAAATTCCGAAAGTGTGTTTTTCCGTGTCCCCGTTTTATTACCGGGAAGGATTCATACGATTGATGTGTTGTTTGCTTGGGAGTTTACATTTACTTTACTTTACGCGAATGTGGTTGGGGCTAAGGCTTGCGGCTACGGGGCGATGCCACGTGTGGAAGAGACGCTGGCTAAAGGCTTCGGTGTTCCCTACTAAGCCGCTACGTGCTACGTCAGCCTTAGTAGGGAAGGCTTACGCGCCAGCAGGTCAGGCCGCGGGCTGTCTCCACACCATGGGTGTGTTGCAGGCATACCAGGCTGACCTGCTACGTGATTTGGATGAGGAACTTAGCTCCGGGACGGCTGATATTGAGGAGTTGCGTCGCACTGCCGACTTGGCTCTTCGGGCCACGAAGCACATGGCGCGGGCCGTTGGGCGGTCCATGGCGGCCCTGGTGGCCACAGAAAGGCATCTGTGGCTCACCTTGTAGCTGACCTCCCGGACAAGGATCGAGCTGTGCTACTGGACGCACCGATGGCTCCTCCTGGACTGTTTGGTGACGCTGTAACGGTGGTCGTACACAAGTTCCAGGAGTCTAAAAAGCAGTCGGCTGCGTTTCAGCAGCACCTCCTTCGGCGATCTTGTGGGGCTGTTCGGCGGCAGCCCCAGCCTGGTCCTGGAACAAGAAGTGCACACACTCCTGAGAAAAGGAGAAAAGGTTTGAGAGTCAGGCTTTTACAGCCCATACTTTGTCGTTCCGAAGAAGGATGGCGGGTTGCGTCTCATTCTAGATCTACGCTCCTTGAACCGCTCTCTCAGGAGGCTCAGGTTCAGGATGCTCACCCTCAGGGAGGTCGTGACTCAGATCAGGTCAGGGGACGGTTCGTCACAATAGATCTGGAAGAGGCGTACTTTCAAGTTTCCATCCTTCCTGCACACAGGAGGTTCCTGAGGTTTGCTTTCGGGCTTACCAATATCGGGTCCTCCCGTTTGGCCTAGCACTCTTGCCCCGCACCTTCACGAAATGCGTCGACGTGGCACTGACCTCGCTGTGGCTCCAGGGCATCCGCATTTTAAACTACCTTGACGACTGGTTGATTCTGGCTCAGTCGGAGCACCAGGCATTGCGTCATCGAGATGTCGTCCTCGCCTGCATGAAGGTGCTTGGGTTTCGGCTAAACGCCAGCAAAAGCATGTTTTCTCCAGCACAGAGAACCACCTTTTTGGGCGTGATATGGGACTCGGCCAGGATGCAGGCACGGTTGTCACCTGCTCGGGTCGAAGTCATCCTCACCTCGGTCAGGAGAGTGCGGGTGTCCAGCGTAATCCTGCTTGGCCTCCTGCGCATGAGGCCCCTCCAGTGGTGGTTCCGGGGCAGGGGGTTTTCTCTCAGGGGAAACCCATATCATTCCATCAAGGTCTCGCGGCGTGCCCTTCGAGCCTTGGATGTGTGGAAAGACCGAACGTTTCTGTCCCAAGGCCCCATGTTGGGGACTCCTTGTCGCCGCGTGATGCTAACGATGGACGCCTCCCTCACGGCGTGGGGTGCGGTAATGAGTGGCCACTCCGCCCAAGGTCTGTGGAGCGGCCCACATCTCTCGTGGCACATAAATTGCCTGGAGATGATGGCGGTGTTTTTGGGGTTAAAACACTTCCTCCCGGATCTGAGAGATCGCCATGTATTGGTCCGCACGGACAAACTGCGGTGGTCTCCTACATCAACCACCAAGGGGGCCTCCGATCTTGCCCTTTGTACAAGTTAGCACGAGCGGTCCTCTTGTGGTCTCGGGACAGACTCCTCTCTTTGAGGGCCATTTATATCTCAGGATGGTTGAATGTCAGAGCAGATGCCCTGTTGAGGCACGGGGCCGAGGCCTGGGGAATGGCGTCTCCACCCTGAGGTGGTGGATTTCATATGGCGGAGATTCTACAGAGCCCAGGTGGATCTGTTTGTGACCCGGGAATCCTCGCACTGTCCCCTCTGGTTCTCTCTCTCACCCAGCCTCGTTAGGTCTGGATGCCAGCCCCGTTAGGTCTGGAGGCTACGCCTGTACGCCTTTCCTCCGATTGCACTGCTCCCTGGAGTTCTGGAGAGAGTTCGCCGGGATGGAGTCCGTCTCCTCCTGGTAGCACCTCGATGGCCGGGCAAGCCATGGTTTGCGGATCTGGTGTCCCTACTCGAGAGCCCTTCGTGGGAAATTCCTCCCAGGAGGGATCTCCTCTCACAGGCGGGCAGAACCCTGGTGCACCCCCGCCCATAGCTGTGGAGGCTGTGGCTGTGGCCCCTGAGGGGGCACAGTTCATAGCGGCTGGTCTCTCTACCTAGGTAGGAGAGACCCTTCTCTGCTCCAGAGCTTTCTCTGTGGCGGCCTCTACGGCCTGGTCCGCTGGAGTGGCACTCCAGGACATCTGTGACGCTGCGGGTTGGTCCACCCAGCTGACCTTTGTCAGGTTCTATGACCTTGACCTCAGAGCCACCCCGGCTCCTCTGTCCTACGTGCAGGTGCCGAGGCGTCTCTAAGCAGGGTCTGGTCAGTGTGGCGTGATTGTCTGGTCTGGTCTGGTCAGTGTGGCTCGTTCCCATAGCGTTTCGACGCAGCTCGAGTTCCGAAAGGGAACGTCTCTAGGTTACGACCGTAACCCTAGTTCCCTGAGGAACGAGACGCTGCGTCTCCGTGCCACACTCCCTGCATCCCTGCGGCGCTTACCTTCTCTCACAGGAGCTAGTGTCTTGTCCATCTCGCAGCCATTTGTAGCTTCCTGTTTACGCGACATCACCCGCCGATGACGTCACGTCCCAACGCCTATTGGTCAGATTACACACGTGGTTCAGAGCGCGGTCACGCAGAGGGCGTTCCCATAGCGTTTCGATGCAGCGCCTCGTTCCTCAGGGAACTAGGGTTACGGTCGTAACCTAGAGATGGTATACACCATGTACGCTTTCCCCTTGTGTCACACCCTAAACGACACATTCATCTCTGATTTGCTCAGAATCACATCACATAAACACCTGCCTCCTAAAGGACATGACATGTTTTAAGGCTGTGTTTTTACATCCCAATTTTAATACTGCTTTAAATACATTCCAGTTTTAATACTTCAGTTTCATTGTTATGAATAAAATGTGGCACATTGGAGACAATGACTCCTACAGCACATCCTGCACAGCTGTACCTGGAGCAGGTACTCACCTAACACCGTGGCAGAGCGATATAGGTGGCGCACCCCCCTCGGAGAGAGATGCCATCCTGACCCCGGAGAAAAAAAAACTTAGGAGTGTGTGTATCGACGCACTTCTTGGCAGATATCACCGTCACAGCTTTTGCAGGATGTTTTTCTGGTGGTGAGTGTTAGAAACACTTAAAGCTCATCTTCCCCACTTCCTGATCCTCCACTTCCCATCCTTCATCATCACCATCATCTTGATCTTTATCATAATGAAGGACTAAAAATAGTGACACACTTTTTCCTTTATCACGTCCACCATCCACTTCCCAAACCACACTATCATTGGATAGTTCCTGACCATAAAATTGGGTTAAGAACTGTCCAATCAATGATCAGAGCCTGAAAGAATTGTGGTGAATTGTCATCTTTGAGGAAGAAATGTAGTTGGATAAAAATCATGAATGATTGTGCTCGAAGATCTGGAAGTCTGGTTCCTTGAGACCTCTCAAGGAACCATAAAGGGTATTTGGTTTGATGAGTCCAGGATTATCCTGTTGTGATGATCATTTGTTATAGTAATGACCAAGTCTGAGGTGATGGTGGTGAGGAAAAACTCCCTGAGATGATACGAGGAAGAAACCTTGAGAGGAACCAGACACAGAAGTAAACCTCATTCTCATTCGGGTGACAATCTACAGTAAATAATGTAAATGTAAATAAAGTTTATAGTCGAGTGGAACTGTGCAGGATCTCCTGAGGAAATAACAGGTTGGAGTCATTTCTGAGATCATTACACACTTAACACTAATTTATTCTTGGTGAAAGTCTTCAAATGTTCACTGATGAGGTCAAATGGTTAAGGCTCTAGTATGTTAGTCAGAAAATTAGGGTTCAAGCTGTTAGTATTGGGCCCCTGAGCAAGGCCCTTAACTCTCTCCATTCCAGAATGCAGCCTCATAGCTCTGACCCAAAGATTAGATATGTGAAGAAAGAATTTCACTGTGCAGTAATGGATATGTGACAAAAAAAAGAAGAGGATTCTGAGGATTTTGATGGCATGGGAACACTCTAAGGATAAATCAGGCTCAAAGTGTCAGATTGGTTCTGACCACTCTGGATTGGCCACCACAGAATCCAGACATTAAACCTTATTCCAAACTGTTGGGACAAGACTTTATGCAGGGGTCTGTCTCTCCCATCATCAGTACATCTGGGCTGGAAATGAATGCAACTCTTGATGTTGTGATTGTGTAGGTTTATTGAAACGCTCACAGTGAACATGCGCCGTAATCAGAGCAAAAGGTGGTTCGACGAAATATTAGAGTGTGTGTGACTTTTTTATCTAGGCAATGTAACTGCAGAGATTTAGCAATGCTAGGTTTGACGAAGCGAGTGTATGAAGGTGGAGAAACCTTGTAGATAACTCTGCTAGTAATGTAGATTAGTGCATTCGTACATTATTATGTTTTGTCTTTCTGTCTTTATTTTAAATTTGTTAAAAATGTTAGAATGCTCAGGGGCACGGTGGCTTAGTGGTTAGCACGTTTGCCTCACACCTCTAGGGTTGGGGGTTCGATTCCCACCTCCACCTTGTGTGTGTGGAGTTTGCATGTTCTCCCCGTGCCTCGGGGGTTTCCTCCGGGTACTCCGGTTTCCTCCCCCTGGTCCAAATACATGCATGGTAGGTTGATTGGCATCTCTGGAAAATTGTCCGTAGTGTGTGTGTGTGTGTGTGTGTGTGTGTGTGTGTGTGTGTGTGTGTGTGTGTGTGTGAGTGAATGAGAGTGTGTGTGTGCCCTGTGATGGGTTGGCACTCCGTCCAGGGTGTATCCTGCCTCGATGCCCGATGACGCCTGAGATAGGCACAGGCTCCCCGTGACCAGAGAACTTCAGATAAGCGGTAGAAAATGAATGAATGAATGAATGTTAGCATGTAGCGTGTCTCTTCTGAGTGGCGCAAACATTAATCATTTCCATTTGTTATGCCCACAATGAGAAACGAAGCAACAGTAGAGCCAACAGATGGAGAAATAGAGCAAGAGAAAGAGGAAAAAACAGGAAAAAGAGGGTTTTGTGTGAACTTGCATGAGACTAACCCCATCACTTACAGGAACTAGTAAATCAGGCAAAACATTATGCTCATGCTCATACTGGGTCCTGTGTCAGGTCATTTCATTTCAGTCAAACCTGCCCTGAATTTAATCAGAGCAATGGGTTAATTTGCAAAATGGCAATAACAAATGCTGATCATGACAACAAGCATGTTCCTCATCGCTCTAATCACAGTGTTTATCAGTTCAGCAGCAGTGCTCAGAGAAATCAGTGGTTTTCATCAGTGCTGTGGCTCGAGTCGGCGCGTATCAGCTTTCAGTGTGTAATAAAGGCCCGTGGCAGCGTGTGCGCTTATTAAATCAGCTGCAGTCGCCATGTTGGATTTGATTCATCACGATTTAATCAGAGACTTTCAACTTTCAACCAGCCATGTGTGTGTGTGTGTGTGTGTGTGTGTGTGTGTGTGTGTGTGTGTGTGTGTGTGTGTGTGTGTGTATTATAGCAAAACACTGAGTGACAGGATGGTGTGATAAAGCGAAGTTAAAGTAGATTAGTTTCCTCTAACAGCACAACCCCATTTGTTCTATTCTACTTTATTCCTCTTACCAACAATTACATTTGTTTATTCCTTTAAAGAACATGTTATAATTTTAGATCCTAAAGTTACAGCTTTTCCTTAGTCTAAGTGCTGACACTGGAGACTCCTTCCATAAATGTTACATAAACATTTCCTTACCGCTAACCACACTGGGGATTACTTACAGTATCACAGCTCTCAGTAAATGAAAAGATGATGCAGACATCGAAGATCTTCATGAAGAAGAAGTTTATTACAGCGTAGTAGTGACAAAGTACCCAAAGTACTTTGGGTTCATCGGGGTCAAAAAGAACAAAGGGCAAGTCCTGCTCAAACATTTTATACACGTTCCTGTAATTTAAATGGAGTTTTGCTTTAAATGCAAATTTAATGAAGAATTGATATCACCTAAATGGTCCCAGATATGTAAGATATTTGGGAAATGAGCTGATTCTACATTTTAAATGCCCTGAATCCATAATGACTTACAAATATCTACAGCTGAGCAGTTAAGGGCTTTGCTCGGGGATCCACGGCAGCAGCTTGGCAGAGCAGGCCGATCTCAGTTCAGGGAAAATACAACATCTTTTATCTCAGAGTGGAGGCGGAGCTTAACCTGTTACTAGGTATGACACATTGTTGTGAAGACCGTGATTGGTTGTTTAATAAAAACATGGGAGCACTTTTAAAATCTGCTCTATTATAAACCTTCACTTTGTCTCTATGTTAAGATATTTAAGGTTATATTAAGGTAGCAGAAATGTCAGAGACAAATTATAGCATTTCCGCTGCTATGGCATTTCAGCTCTGTTTCAGAGATGTTAGAGTATCTCTAAATGACATACATATTTCTGCTCTGTGTCTGAGATGTTATCTGTAATCTGATTGGTCACGAAAATAATCCCTACACAATCTAATCTGTATCATTTTATTTGTCAGGACTCAGCCCGGACTTTGGCCACGTGCATGTGTTTACGCTCCTCATCACGTATCTGCCCCGCCTTCGTCTGCTCCTCCCTGTCTCCACACCTGTTTCCCATTGTCGTTACTCTGTCTATTTAACTGTGCCGTGTTGCCTTGTGCAGCGCGAAATCTACTGTTGTCTTGTCCTGTCTTGTTCTTTTGTTATTAAACCCCGTTTATTTCACCATCCTGCGTTTGGGTCTGTTGGCTGTAACCTGGACCGGCCGATTGGGAGCCCGTTTTTTTTCCTTATTGGATTTTTTTCCCCTGGACTTTGCGGTTTTGGTGACATCGGTCCGCATCTTTACCGCTCCGCTTCTGGTTTCTCTGCGGGGGGTGCCGCCTCTCTTCCTGGTTGTGGGCCATGTCACCAGCCCGAGTTTTGTTTTGTTTCTTGGTGTTCTGTGACATCGCCCCGGTCCAGTCGCTTCACATCCGGTTTCCATGGAGGACGCCGCCCCACTTCCTGTCCGTGGGGGGTGTTGCAGTGGACGTCGCTCGGCCCTTCAGCTGGGCTGTGGACGTCGCTCGGCCCTTCAGCTGGGCTGTGGACGTTGCTCGGCCCTTAAGCTCAGCTGTGGACGTCGCTCGGACCTTCAGCTCGGCTGTGGACGTCGCTCGGCTCTCTCTGGCTGTGCCACCGTATGCCTTGCTCCCCCCACCTGCCTCGCCGTGTGCCTTGCTCCCCCCACCTGCCTCGCCGTGTGCCTTGCTCCCCCCACCTGCCTTCGCCGTGGTTCTTGCTCCCCCCACCTGCCTTCGCCGTGGTTCTTGCTCCCCCCACCTGCGTTCGCCGCGGTTCTTGCTCCCCCCACCTGCGTTTGCCGTGGTCCTTGCTCCCCCCACCTGCCTTCGCCGTGGTCCTTGCTCCCCCCACCTGCGTTCGCCGTGGTCCTTGCTCCCCCCAACTACCTCGCTGTGTGCCTCGTCCCCTTCCTCCTGGTCCTTGTCGGGATTTGGCGCTTCGGGAGCTGCGCCTCAGGGGGGGTACTGCCAGGACTCAGCCCGGACTTTGGCCACGTGCATGTGTTTACGTTCCTCGTCACGTATCTGCCCCGCTTTCGTCTGCTCCTCCCTGTCTCCACACCTGTTTCCCATTGTCGTTACTCTGTCTATTTAACTGTGCCGCGTTGCCTTGTGCAGCGCAAAATCTACTGTTGTCTTGTCCTGTCTTTAGTCCGTGTCATGTTTAGTGTTCTTTTGTTATTAAACCCCATTTATTTCGCCATCCTGCGTTTGGGTCTGTTGTATCCCGTGTTCATGACATTATTAACTCACTATCATTATTAAATATTGTATACATTTCTTCTTCCTCTTCAACTTTCAGCCATTTTTTCCTCTACCAACACCTTTTGACTTTATAAGCTCTTTATAAGGGTTAAGATGCTTTATGAAGATGCTTTACTCTTCAATTTTAAGGGGAAATGCAGAAAAGAACTTTTTAAGAATATCTTCACTTGGAGAAACGCTTTACACTGAGAATGTTCATGAAAACGGGGCCCTGATCTGTAAACCAACATCCTAGCCAAAGAGCAGAAACGGCCTGTATATTCAGACAAATACAGTATCTTGGATGTTATCTGGGTTGAGGCAATTTGTACAAACTTCTACATCAGTTCAGATCTCCATATACAATTATTCTTTATCCTGTAGTATGAAAAACATGTCCCTCCTTTTGTGAAAGGAAATAAAAGGCATTGAAAGACCATTTTAAAACTCTGAACCTCGATCTTTCATCCT
>NC_062528.1:4384596-4389596 GCF_022655615.1 Tachysurus fulvidraco | reverse complement strand
CATTTTATACAAACTGAGTATTAAGGGCCTTGCTCAGGGGCCCAGCAGTGGAAAATTGGTGGACCTGAGGTTCAAATCCACAATTGTCCGATGTCTAGTCCGATACGGTCCATTTCTAAAGAACCTTCTTTGTAGCATTTTGGTCAAGATCTTGGTTCATCCTTAAAGCACCTTTAAATTAGAGTTTTGATAAAGGACTTATAAGACCTTTTGACCCCATTAGATGGCACCATTGGTAACTGGTATGAGGTTGTTTTTTTTTATCAGAGAAGGACTATTTGCTATTAGCCCAGCTCGGCTAAAAGAACCCTTGTCATGGAATCTTGGTCACATTTCCTACATTAGAATTAGACACCTTGGTCCTTACTGAAAGGTCTTTCCTAGCAGATTTCTTTGATTATAGAAGGACTGGCAAATTTCCGACCTTGCTCACAGTGATTGGTTTAAAAATGTCTTTGATTAAAGAAGTATTAGCATAAAGCCCACTTGATAGATCCTTAAAGAACCATCAGTCTTAGTCATTAAGGCTTCCAACTCTATATCACAAACTGTGCTACCAAAACTTCAGATAAGATAAGAAAAGGATTAGTGGGTGGACATGATGTCTTGGTGGGTAGTATGTTTGCCTCACACCCCCAGGGCTGGGGGTTCGATTCCTGCCTCTACTGTGTGAAGTTGATATCTTGTCCATGGTGTACTGTACCCTGCTTTGCGCCCCAAGTCTACCGGCATAAGCTCCATGTTCCAACCCAGCAGTAGGGAATGTATGGAGAGATGGAAAGACTAGCAGGGGCACTTCCTGATTCTAACAGATTATTGGTCTACAGCCTACAGCCTTCTTTGATTCATTTACATTTACATTTACGGCATTTAGCAGACACCCTTATCCAGAGTGACTTACAACTGAGCAACTGAGGGTTAAGGGCCTTGCTCAGGGGCCCAGCAGTGGCGGCTTGGTGGACCTGGTGTTCGAACCAATGACCTTCCGATCAGTAGCCCAACACCTAAACCACTGAGCTTTCACATCCCATGATTCATAGAGGACTACCAAAGTTTTTAGCGATATCATCGGATATCATCTTGGTTTAATGCTTTAAGAGCCCTTTTAATTAGAGGAAGACTAACAGGGATGCTAGGCTGGTCCATTGGTGTCATCATACTGCCATTGGTGGCCTAAACCTCGGAATTTCTATCCTTAATGTCCAGAAAGCCTCACCTGGGTGACGACACAGGACACATCATGAAAGGACACGGCTTAATTATAGCTTGTCTATTGATTATTAGCTAGTCCCCAGACCCTAGATGTATTCATTAATAGCATTTTTGTGCTGTATCACAACTACAGCAGTCTGCTGTTCATGAGCCTCATTTGACAACCTTATAAAGAGCAAATCTGAAGGATACGGAGAAATGGAGTTTTGCTAATATCAGGTAGTTTCATGGTAAATTAGCACTGGTTTTACCCCCAGGTGTAATTTATACTCACATTCTCCCCTGCAGTGGTACAGTTTCAGGAAGCTCACCCAGTCTAACCACTCGGTGTTGGCATCTGTGTGCTTAGTCACCTGCCGTTACACAAAATGCTGCCATAATTGTGTTAATTGCTGTTGGCACTGATGGCATTTAGGGAGTGTGCTAGCCAAACAGGAAGAGGCGGCCATCTCGGCCCCGAGTGCATGGGTCAGTAGCACATCATTGACTTGGCAGAGATAGTGTTTCGGCGGTTTTCTTTATGTTGGTTGATTTTTGGTCAGTGTGTGTGTGTGTGTGTGTGTGTGTGTGTGTGTGTGTGTGTGTGTGTGTGAGAGAGAGAGAGAGAGAGAGAGAGAGAGAGAGAGAGAGAGAGAGAGAGAGAGAGACTGTGTGTATTGCTAATACAGTTGGACAGATTGTTCGCCTTCAGCATTAGAAACATGCTGAGATTTTTCCATTTCTCTATTTCTGTGTGTGTGTGTGTGTGTGTGTGTGTGTGTATGAGAGAGAGAGAGAGAGAGAGAGAGAGAGAGAGAGAGAGAGAGAGAGAGAGAATTTGTGTTTTGCACGTTTACATGCTTGTATCTTTTCTTTAAGGTGTGACACTCGTGAATGGAATGTGAGTGTGACCCTCGAGCATGCCAGAGCATGATGGGAAAATAACTGTGCTATTAACACCCTGTAGGCTTCACAGCACCATGGCAACCATGCACTTCCTCCATCTCTCTTCTCTCTCTCTCTCTTGGTTTCTTTCTCTCTCTTCTGTCTCTTTCACAGCATGTGTCTGTTTTTCCTCAATTAGAGATAGAGACTGAGATGTTAATTATGTGCAACAGGGAGCTAATTAGGATAGATAGATAGATAGATAGATAGATAGATAGATAGATAGATAGATAGATAGATAGATAGATAGATAGATAGATAGATAGATAGATAGATAGATAGATAGATAGATAGGTAGGTAGGTAGGTAGGTAGGTAGGTAGGTGCACACACATTTGTCAATGTACCTGACACTTAAAATCAGAGGCAATTGCTTTTATTTTACTTCTCTCTCTCTTATTCCGTCCATCTTTTTGCTTTCTGCCATCTTGATGAGCTGTTTTTCCTTCATCTTCTCTTTTCTCCCTCTGTCTCTGTCTCCATATTTATCTTTTCACATCCCACTATCTATCACTCCTTCTCTCCATCTGTCTGCTTCCTCCAATTGTTCTCCCCTCCATCTGTTTCTTTATGGATCATCTCTCCATCTTTCCATCCCTTCCTGCAAGCACATTTTATCCTCATGACACCATTCATATTCTGTCTCTCTTTCTTTGTCTGTTTGTCGTTCTTTCTCTCTGGTGCTCTGGGGTTTCTCTTTTCCTCTTTATCCTACACTTCTAAAACAGGCCCTTTCTCCACCCCCCCCCCCCAACACACACACAGTCATTTTCAGCACTATTGAAGAGTAAGATTGTAAGATATAGATAGATGCTTTATCTCTCACTTTTTCTTGCTATTCATTCTTGTCCCCCCTTTACATGTCTGTAATTTATATAAATAATACTGCAATACTGCATTTTTCTGTAATATGTTTGAATATGATTTATAAATATTCACATTTTAAAATGAATATAATTCATATCTATTTATTTTTAATGTTTATTTTATTTGTATTCCTTTTCTTTTCATTTTTTTGTTGTAAAATAAAAAAGGTTCTTTTCTAACTTTGTAATTATTAACAGTCGTGCTAATAAAGTTCACTGTGAACTTGAACGTTCTTTTGACTTTGTGTTGTGAAGAATAGTGATCTCTCTCTCTCTCTCTCTCTCTCTCTCTCTCTCTCTCTCTCTCTCTCTCTCTCGCACGGATGAAAAGAATAAAATTTGCGAGAATCTCTAATGAGTGGCAGTTGCTAAGTTACGGACGATTTACTAGTTACTGCTCAGTGTTTAGCGCTCTGCTTAAGATCCAGAGTGAACACACACACACCCACACACACACACACACACACACACACACACACACACACACACACACACACACACACACAAACACAGAGTTAGTGAAGTGAGTTCATTTGCACTGTATATAATAATCATAAATGGTATTTTTCACACACTCTCCCCTCTGGAGACATAGATACGAGTCAGTAATGTGTCTCTTTGTGCTTCTCTCTGATGTGAGTTCATAACAGGGATGAGTTTAAGATTTTTGGATATTTGAACACACTTAGCATCATAGCGGTTTAGCTCTGAGAAAGACTCTGAGAAAACAAACAACGAGAAAAGAGACAATCATCTGTGAGAGGGGATTAAAGTCAAGGTGCTGAAGGCTGCAAAAAACTAAAATTTTTTGATTAGACCTCAGTCCCTTGCTCAAAATTGTTGAAATGATTGTGTTGGATTTCATACACACAAATAAACATATGATCACCATGGTAACCACTGCTGTTAAAGTCACAGAGAGGTCAGTAGTGACGTTTATGCCTACACGATTTTTCATTACATTTATTTGATTTTCCACCTTCATTGTTTGGACTGGTCTGAGATCTGAATGTGGACCTGGGATTGATGGGTCAGACTGTCCAAAAAGGGGACAGGGAGGCGGGGCTACTGAGCCAGACGTAATGAAAACAACACCAAGCATTACACAATCGATCAATACAGCAGCTTATGGATCTATTAGATCCATACGAGAGAGAGAGAGAGAGAAAGAGAGAGAGAGAGAGAGAGGGAGAGAGAGAGAGAGAGAGAGAGAGAGAGAAAGAGAGAAAAAGAGAGAGAGAGGGAGAGAGAGAGTAAAATTTAAGGAAGTAATTCATTTCACTTAGCCGTCCTGTTCCAGTCATCCAGTTGTCTCCCTCAACACCTGTCTAGCTTTCTGTGGTTTCTACTTTGGAACAAACTGCTCAACACACACACACACACACACACACACACACACACACACACACACACACACACACACACACACACTCTCTTTTAAAGAACTAATTACTTTTTAAACTACATTTAATGACATCAAATCTTCTTAACTGATGTAAAACACATTTAGATGATAAAGTTAAAGGATGTTGAAGAACTTATAATTCCTGAACTCACCATTATGGTAAAGTAACATTATTTTACAGCTTGTGGTCAGATTTTTTTCCCTGTGGAAACAAAAGCATAACATTTGGAAAGCATAACTTTTTAAGAAAAAATACATATAAATACATATATTTGTAGAGTATGAAAACTGCAGTTTCAGAAAATAGTACTGGTCAGTCATTTTGTCAATGACTTCACATATTTTTTTCACTTTTTCACTCAACAATACTGTAAATGTGTCCTATTGTGTGACATTTAAAAAGTACTAAGAAATTATATTAAATAACATAAAATAAATACTTGAGACAGAATTGTTCACATTATTAAAACATTATTTTCTTAAAGTGATATTTATTTTACATGAAAGTACTAATTAGAAACATTTTCACCATGAATAGATGAATGGTGTCACACCAAAGGACAAAAAACTTAACTTCAGTGGTCTTAAAACATA
>NC_062528.1:4364596-4367096 GCF_022655615.1 Tachysurus fulvidraco | reverse complement strand
GAAGGTGCTGTGTGTGTGTGTGTGTGTGTGTGTGTGTGTGTGTGTGTGTGTGTGTGTGTGTGTGTGTGTGTGAGAAAGAGAGAGAGTTTGCGATGAATAATGCAGGTGATTTGGCAGCGTCTGAGCTGGAATGAGAGAGAATGGACGTAGAGAAAAGGTAGAATGGAGAGAATACTAACAGAGGTTAGGGCAGCTCCCGGAGAGACAGAACAAGGGGAGGAAAGTAGGACATGAAGTTAGTGAATAAGACCTGCAGGAGAGATGGAGAGGAGATGGAGAAAATAAAAAATACAGAGAGGAGCCAGAAGAAAATAAATGGGTATATATATATATGTGTGTGTGTGTGTGTGTGTGTGTGTGTGTGTGTGTGTGTGTGTGTGAGTGAGTGAGAGAGAGAGAGAGAAGGAACAGTGACAGAAACATGATTAAAGTCCTGTCGTGGAATTCGCTGAGGCTGCTGACGACAGCAGATGGGTTTAATCTACTGAAGCGCTACACAACTTGTATAAAATTCTCCGTGTTCAGCTTAATGAAGCCGAGCCTTACGACACTGCTGTTCTCTAAACCTCTCTCAAGTCTTTTTCTCTTTTTTCCTCTCTGACATGTTCTGATATATTAGGAGTCTTTATGCCCGGTCACGCTTAGTTACATGCCGTCGGTACTGAACGTCGTTACACACTCCAGTCTCAGTGTCAGTCTCAGCAGAGACTCATCCTTGTGGTCTCCAGAACTTGCGCAGTTCCTCATCCTCAGCTCCATCTCTCCAGGCTCTCATGGAACTTTCTGGTTTTAATGTTGTGGAAGAAAGCTGGAGAAATAATGTTACGTAAACCTTTACGTCTTTTCCAAGTCAGGGAACCTCTGTTCAGATTTCACAACAAAATCCACTGGATCACATTTGGCTAAGATTTTGAGGTCTGGTACTTTAAAGAAAGTTCAGAAAAGTTCTCTGCTCAGGCTGTTGGAGTTGACTACAGAGTCTGGAGTCTGTGATTATAACGACTCGGATGATTATATTTCAATACCATGGTTAACAACGATCATTTAAGAATAAAAAATAGGCTGAAAGTAAGTTTTTGGAGATATACAGTATGTTGAGAAGATATATGTTTGTTTTGGAGACCATCAGTGAAAGGTTTTGTACCTGTACCATCCCCAGTTGTTCATACAGTACAATGTGATGAGGGAGGTCTGATCGGTTCCCTCGTGTGCTTCGGGAATCTGGTTTCCCTGGGTATCGGGGCAAGGCTCTGTCTCTAGGAGCTCCAGGTGGTCATCCACATGGGTGACCAGGCCCTTCTCAGGGGATACAAACCCTTTCATCCATGGTCTCCTCATGTGGAGATCTTCCCCGACAGAATATCAGGATGTGGAACCCTATTGATGACCGTTTCCACTCTCACATGGACCTGTGCTTTGTTTATGGAGATGTGGTAGCCTGGTAGTAAAGTTGTTAGATAGTTCTAGGTGAACTAGTGGGTGTTAAGACTTCTGGTAAGAGAGTGCCTTCTGATTCGTCCCCAGATACGGGACACAGGGAGTCATCTGTGTACAGTGTGAGTTATACTGTATGGTGTGACAGCTCACTAGCACAGTGTTCATTTGAACGCATTATTATAATTACATTTAACGCCATGAAACGTTTAAGAGGCGACAGTTGCTCACTCACATCAAAGTCTCTCTTTTCTCTCTCAAATAATACAGCTTGAATCTTCACTGAGAAACAGAAAAATGTAAACTCCTCGTCAGGGACGTGGGGATCAAAACGGACCCAAAAGCAGGACAGCATAAAAATAAACAGAGTTTAATTAATAAAAACATGAAACAAGAACACAGACTAGGGGACGCAACAAATAATAACAGAGGATTCCGCACTGCTTAAGGCAACATGGCTCGACTAAATGCTAACAACAATTAACACATGAGGAACAGGTGTGCAGGGGCGGGGAGGAGGAGACAAGGGGGGGGGGCAGAGACGTGAACACAGAACATCAACAAAAGCACATGGCCAAAGTCCTGGCACCTCTGTCCTGAAGATTTTCCTGTTATAGAATAGAAAGTCTTTATGACATACAGCTAAGTACAGTGACCCATACTCAGAATTTGTTCTCTGCATTTAACCCATCCAAAGTGCACACACACAGCAGTGAACACACACACACAGCAGTGAACACACACACACACACACACAGAGCAGTAGGCAGCCATTTATGCTGCGGCACCCGGGGAGCAGTTGGGGGGTTCGGTGCCTTGCTCAAGGTCATGGCCAGCCCGAGACTCGAACCCACAACCTTAGGATTACGAGTCAGACTCTCTAACCATTAGGCCACAGGCCTTTATTTTCATTGTATAGCCCTGCATACGATTATATTTGGAGCGCTGATCAAGTAACAAGTAATATATTTGGGGTAGAAGTTCTCCGCTGAGAAACACTGGAAATGCTGCACAGTCCTTGATTATTTTCTGGAAGAAGAAACAAAAAAAACAGAAGTGTCTCTAA
>NC_062528.1:4347096-4359596 GCF_022655615.1 Tachysurus fulvidraco | reverse complement strand
CATGAATCTGCTATATTAGTGATTAAAATATGACTTACGTATCTGGTTAGCGTTAGCTTGTTTACAATAGCTTGTTGCATAGTGCACTGTAACTAACACGCCAAAGCCGTTGTGTTGGTTTTATACATAGAGCAGTTACTGTAAAGTGATTATTTAATAATTAATTTTGTTACAAAACATTACTTATTTTATATATTTTTTTCACAATAACACTCCCACTCTCACTCATTTTCTACCGCTTATCCGAACTTTTCGGGTCACGGGGAGCCTGTGCCTATCTCAGGCGTCATCGGGCATCAAGGCAGGATACACCTTGGATGGAATGCCAACCCATCACAGGGCACACACACACACACTCTCATTCACAATAACAGTCATGTTTATATTTTATTGTATGTTGATGGCTGAACTGTAAACAACACAAACAATGCAATAAATAGTTTTGAAGAAAAATCTGCTTTGTCATTGAACCTGAGAAAAACTTTGAAAACGACCATAATGACGCGTCTCCATGCTACACTAATTATGATAAAAGCAAAGTTTTTCACTGTGGGGACATGTCCTTATAAGTACAATTTGACTGATTTATTTGTGTCCCCTTCATTAGAAATTTTATATTTATTGCCCCCCCCCCACTGTTACATGAAATTTACGCCCATGTCTGTTTGTTCATTCATTTGTTTGTTTGTTAGTAACTGATTTTTTCCCCATACATTCATTTCTATGATTATTTGTACATTTAACAAGGAAAGTATATTTTACAAATATGTGTGTGTGTGTGTGTGTGTGTGTGTGTGTGTGTGTGTGTGTGTGTGTGTGTGTGAGTGATAAATCTTCTAATGCAATGTTTTACCTTTGACTTCACACACATTCAGCAATCTGAGCTCTCTTAGATCTCTGATCTCTCTCTCTCTCTCTCTCTCACACACACACACACACACACACACACACACACACACACACACACACACACACACACACACACACACACACACACACACACACACACACAAACACAAACTGTTATAACCAGTGCTGACTCTAGCAGGATGCTGATGAATTAATGCTCTGTTTGTTTCTGCTTCCTATTAAACTGAAGTCCTCTGTGATAAACAGGAAGGTCGTGTACAGTAAGTGTGTGTTCTCTACACAAAGCAGTGAAGTGGCATCTTTAAATCGTCTCACTGGAAATCAGCTGTACTTCCTGATTTAGCAGAAGTGTTTGATTCAGTTATTTCGCAGTGCTGGACATGACCCTGTGTCTCTATGTCCCTGAATCCACAAAGGAAACATCTCGTCTCTTTCAGGTCTCACTTTCCACTAACAGAAAAAGCTGAAGTTCACTTCAGTTACCATCTATTTTACTAACCTCAGCTTTCTATTGTTAGTTATGAAGATGTGGACTTACATTTCAGCTGATTTTTATTTATTTATATAATAAACCTAGTACAAGGACACAACAATACTCACCCACACCCACTCTAGGCCACATCCAATCACAGTCATATCCATACTTAACCCCACCCACTCTAGGCCACATCCAATCACAGTCATACCCATACTTAACCCACCCACTCTAGGCCACATCCAATCACAGTCATACCCATACTTAACCCACCCACTCTAGGCCACATCCAATCACAGTCATACCCATACTTAACCCCACCCACTCTAGGCCACATCCAATCACAGTCATACCCACTCATAACCACACCCTCACAGTCATACCCACTCATAACCACACCCACTCTTAACCACACCCTCACAGTCATACCCATACTTAACAACACCCACTCTAGGCCACATCCACACACAGTCATACCCACTCATAACCACACCCACTCTTAACCACACCCTCACAGTCATACCCATACTTAACAACACCCACTCTAGGCCACATCCAATCACAGTCATACCCACTCATAACCACACCCACTCTTAACCACACCCTCACAGTCATACCCACACTTAACCACATCCACTCTAGGCCACATCCAATCACAGTCATACCCACTCATAACCACACCCACTCTTAACCACACCCTCACAGTCATACCCACACTTAACCACATCCACTCTAGGCCACATCCACTCACACTCTTAGCCTTACCTACTCGCTTCCATATCCCTCTCAGCCTCACCTCTCAGCCACACAGTTAATCACCCCCACTCTCAACTGCCACTTCCAGACCACACCAACTCTCAGCCCCCACTCTCAGCAACACCCACTCTCAGCTCGGACTCTCAGCCACGCCCACTCCTGGCAACACCCACTTTCATCCACACAGTCACATCCACTTTTATCCATGCACACTCTCAGCCATACCCACTCTCAGCCATACACTTAGTCACACCCATTTTCAGCCATGCCCACTCTCAGCCATACACTTAGTCACACCCATTTTCAGCCATGCCCACTCTCAGCCATACACTTAGTCACACCCATTTTCAGCCATGCCCACTCTCAGCCATACACTTAGTCACACACACTTTTAACCATGCCCACTCTCAGCACACAGTCACACCCTCTCTCAGCCATGCCCACTCTCAGCCACACAGTCACACCCACTTTCAGTCATGCCCAATCACAGCACACAGTCACACCCACTTTCAGTCATGCCCACTCTCAGCACACAGTCACACCCACTCTCAGCCATGCCCACTCTCAGCCATACACTTAGTCACACCCATTTTCAGCCATGCCCACTCTCAGCCATACACTTAGTCACACACACTTTTAACCATGCCCACTCTCAGCACACAGTCACACCCTCTCTCAGCCATGCCCACTCTCAGCCACACAGTCACACCCACTTTCAGTCATGCCCAATCACAGCACACAGTCACACCCACTTTCAGTCATGCCCACTCTCAGCACACAGTCACACCCACTCTCAGCCATGCCCACTCTCAGCACACAGTCACACCCACTCTCAGCCATGCCCACTCTCAGCCACACAGTCACACCCACTTTCAGTCATGCCCACTCTCAGCCATTCCCAATCTTAGCCTTTCCCACTCTGAGCCACACAGTCACACCCACTCTCAGCCATTCCCAATCTTAGCCTTTCCCACTCTAAGCCACACAGTCACACCCACTTTCAGTCACACCCACTCTCAGCCATTCCCACTCTCAGCCACACAGTCACACCCATTCTTAGCCATTCCCACTCTCAGCCACACAGTCACACCCACTCTCAGCCATTCCCACTCTCAGCCACACAGTCAAACCCATTCTCAGCCATTCCCACTCTCAGCCACACAGTAACACCCACTGTCAGTCATTCCCACTCTCAGCCACACAGTAACACCCACTCTTAGCCATTCCCACTCTCAGCCACACAGTAACACCCACTCTTAGCCATTCCCACTCTCAGCCACACAGTAACACCCACTCTCAGTCATTCCCACTCTCAGCCACACAGTAACACCCACTCTTAGCCATTCCCACTCTCAGCCACACAGTAACACCCACTCTTAGCCATTCCCACTCTCAGCCACACAGTAACACCCATTCTTAGCCATTCCCACTCTCAGCCACACAGTAACACCCACTCTCAGTCATTCGTGCTTTATTAGTACAAACACTGCTCTGCACCTAGAGGTTACACAATTCTGACGTCTCAGAAGATTGAGTTTGGTGCATCTGTGATGTGGCCAGTGTGGAACTTGGTGCGATGTGATGCGTTTGGTGTGACATGGCCATGTGATGATGCAATATTAAACATGGATTTAGACCAGGAGCAGATCATCCTGTGGTGTGTAAAATCCAATAATAAATCCTTCACTCTCCTCACAGTTTAGTCATGTTCATGAGATAGCTTCTGGCTGTGAATCTTTTCCCTTAAAGTCCTCAATATTCCTCTTTATATAATAATTTAAAAGTTTGTACTTTGGTATGCAAACTTTGTTAAGTGCTTTGCTATTTGACTTAGATCCAGCCCCTGTCCATCTCCCCCAAACATTCAGTTAAGCCTTTGGCTCGATTTTTTCCAAAGTCCCTGTGGTCAAGCTGATAATTGGCTTTTCTGCTCTGGTCTGAAATGAAATCGTGTGTGCAGAATAATAAGCTATCAGACTTCACCTGTTCCATTATAGAGCTGAACAAAGAGAGAGAGAGAGAGAGAGAGAGAGAGAGAGAGAGAGAGAGAGATGCAAAAATGGCTTTTAAAATAGGACCAAATCAACAGATACTGAAGTTAATAGTAAACTACTATGTGTGGTATTTCTGTTGATTATTTTCCTATAATAACATGGCCGAAAGTGTTTTATTCCTCTTATACTATAGCAGTTAACAAACAGTCGGGCCTTTTTATTCATTTCTAGTTTAATTTATTGTTGTGCAATTTATTTCCTGTTGTCACTTATGTAATATCAGCTATAAACAGACGTTTCCTCACCGGCTTTTCATCTCATTTACAAATAGGGTTGTGAGAGATCAACTCTCATTTTCACTGGCAATTAATATTAGAAATATTCTTTATGGAATGAGTAGAAAACTATTTTGTGCGTCATTGATTTGGAATTTATTAATGGGAGGAAAAAGCCACACTGATATAAATGATATGAGTGTAGTGATGTGTGTAGTGATGTGTGTAGTGATGTGTGTGGTGATGTGTAGTGATGTGTGTAGTGATGTGTGTAGTGATGTGTGTAGTGATGTGTGTAGTGATGAGTGTAGTGATGTGTGTAGTGATGAGTGTAGTGATGTGTAGTGATGTGTGTAGTGACTTGTGTAGTGATGTGTGTAGTGATGTGTGTAGTGACGTGTGTAGTGATGTGTGTAGTGATGTGTGTAGTGATGTGTGTAGTGACGTGTGTAGTGACGTGTGTAGTGACGTGTGTAGTGACGAGTGTAGTGACGTGTGTAATGATGTGTGTAGTGACGTGTGTAGTGATGTGTGTAGTGATGTGTGTAGTGATGAGTGTAGTGATGTGTAGTGATGTGTGTAGTGACTTGTGTAGTGATGTGTGTAGTGATGTGTGTAGTGATGAGTGTAGTGATGTGTAGTGATGTGTGTAGTGATATGTGTAGTGATGTGTGTAGTGATGTGTGTAGTGATGAGTGTAGTGATGTGTAGTGATGTGTGTAGTGACTTGTGTAGTGATGTGTGTAGTGATGTGTGTAGTGATGTGTGTAGTGATGTGTGTAGTGACGTGTGTAGTGACGTGTGTGGTGACGTGTGTAGTGATGTGTGTAGTGACGTGTGTAGTGATTTGTGTAGTGATGTGTAGTGATTTGTGTAGTGATGTGTGTAGTGACTTGTGTAGTGACGTGTGTAGTGACGTGTGTAGTGATGTGTAGTGATGTGTGTAGTGATGTGTGTAGTGATGTGTGTAGTGACATGTAGTGATGTGTGTAGCGACGTGTGTAGTGACGTGTGTAGTGATGTGTGTAGTGATGTGTCTAGTGACGTGTGTAGTGATGTGTAATGATGTGTGTAGTGACGTGTGTAGTGACGTGTGTAGTTATGTGTGTAGTGATGTGTGTAGTGACGTGTGTAGTGACGTGTGTAGTGACGTGTGTAGTGACGTGTGTAGTGATGTGTGTAGTGACGTGTGTAGTGATGTGTGTAGTGACGTGTGTAGTGACGTGTGTAGTGATGTGTGTAGTGACGTGTGTAGTGATGTGTAGTGACGTGTGTAGTGATGTGTGTAGTGATGTGTGTAGTGATGTGTAGTGACGTGTGTAGTGATGTGTGTAGTGATGTGTGTAGTGATGTGTGTAGTGACGTGTGTAGTGACGTGTGTAGTGATGTGTGTAGTGACGTATGTAGTGATGTGTGTAGTGACGTGTGTAGTGATGTGTGTAGTGATGTGTGTAGTGATGAGTGTACTGAAAAATGACGTGACGTAGATCTGAGTGCAGTGACATGTAGTGTGTGTGTGTAGTTACGTGTGTAGTTTATTTATGTGTGTAGTCTAGTTATGCGTGTAGTGTGTTTATGTGTATGTGCATGTGGTAGCCTAGTGGTTAAGGTGTTGGTCTACCAAAAGAAAGGTTGTGAGTTCGATCCCAGGTCCACCAAGCTGCAACTGTTGGGCCCCTGAGCAAGGCCCTTAAATGCTTAGTTGTATTAAAAAAAATGAGATAATGTAAGTCGCTCTGGATAAGGGCATCTACCAAATGCGGGGAATGTAATATGTGTAAAAGAAACAGATGAAATGAATGGAGTCTGATTTGTTCACTCGTCCATTTGTTCACTTGTTCTCTGTCAGCTTGAATTAACTTTCTTTTTCTGAAGGTTGTTCTTTGAACTCTGTGAACTTTTCAGTTTTTCACTCCAGCTCCAGAACATTGCTGTTCTCAACTAAAACATTGCTCTTTTTCTGTCTTAAGCGCCTCTGTTATTGCCCGAAGTCAGTCAGAAGGTCATTTAGAAAGAGTCAAGTCGAATCTAACGAGTTGTTCCGTTGTGGATTGATTGGTGCAATGTTGCATAAATCCAAATTCAGGTTGCCATGGAAACACTTTCTCTCAATCCCTGCAAGATAATAGCAAACCACAACAATGTCATCGCTGTCCTCATTTCTGTCTGATGTTCTGCAAATTCTCTAAGACTAAGACCTTCTCCAAGCGCCCTGTCTGTCCCTCCTCTGTTAGATCGATGGCTAATGTGTGGCACAAAAACACAAAGCCTCATGGGAAATGTAGTGCAGCAGGAGCTTGTGTTGAGAATTTGATCCAGATGTGGCTGGCTTCTGGTTGGTAGGATTAATAATTATCCTCCACATCTGGATTTACAGCTGTGTGTGTGTGTGTGTGTGTGTGTGTGTGTGTGTGTGTGTGTGTGTGTGTGTGTGTGTGTGTGTGTGTTCAGAATGCCACAGTAACTCCATGTGTATCTGCTCAGAATGTACAGATAATCCGTGAGGGAGAGTTCAGAGAGTGTGATAGAAAATTGGATTAGATAAACTTTTTTTTATTCTGGAACCATCTGCAGTTTGGTTTTTCGACAGCACAAGCAGTTGAAATAATATATCCTAAATATAATCAGTGTAGGATCATTTCAGTTTACCACGAATAAAGTACCAAGAACATCAGATTATGAAAAATACACCGTAAATATTCATCATAGCGTACATTTGAATTCTATCACATCCTTAGCAGACAAACATCACTACACAACACTACACTAAATAACAAGCTATCGGCTTTTATTATCTACCTGCTAATCGGCTTACTTCAGTCAGTGGGATTTCTGTGCCAAAGTCTCAAAGAATTTAGATAGATTAATGATTATTGTTGTCATGACAACTATCATTAAGTCATTAACTAACGGTAGCTAAAGTAAATTGTTCGTTCTTTATATTTTAGAAACAGTAACAGAGAAAGAGGGGTAACAAAAAAGTAGGGTACTAAAAGGTGTAAACTGTTCTTCCCCTCACTCACTCACTCACACACACACACACACACACACACACACACACACACACACACACACACACACACACACACACACACACACACACACAAAACTACACTCCTGTATTCTGAATGCTGTAATTTATTTTAAACTGGGCATTAATTCTTAATAAGTCATATTAAAATATATAATAATTAATAATAAGTCCTTGTAGTGAGTAGTAATGAATTTTTTTATAGAACTTTTTTTATGTTTTAGTGTAAATAAGCACTCGATTATCCCTCACGCCTTGTGAAAGCACCATGAAAGCACACCAAATTAACACCAACACTGACTTTATTTCATTAAATCATTAAAGGTGTAATAAAATCTCCTTCATCCTTCACACATTGCGACTTCATCCCAAAATTTAGTGTCTTAAGCCATTGTTAGTTTGTGTAGAAAACAGACTCCTACTGGATTTAATTCCACATTCGTCCTCTTCCCAGATTTACTTCATAACATCAAATGAACCTTTTCATTTTAGTTTGAAATTCTTTCTTTAATTTCATAGCAAAAAACACACTCTTTGTTCTTCAGTCTGTGTTTCTTATCCCTGATTTTCTTCAAGGGTCTTTAAGGTGAATATGTTTAAAGGCATTGTGTGTGTGTGTGTGTGTGTGTGTGTGTGTGTGTGTGTGTGTGTGTGTGTGAGAGAGAGAGAGAGAGAGAGAGAGAGAGAGAGAGAGAGAGAACATGAGAGGAAATGATCATTGGTGTTAGAGATGGAATGAAGATGAGGTGTGAGTGTGTGTGTGTGGTTGTGTGTGAGCGGTTTTGTGTAAGTGTGTGTTTGTATGCTGGTTATCAGGCTGTTGTGACATTTAATTAAAGGTGATCAGTGTGAGGATCTCTGTGCTCGATTACTTTCTCCTTATCACGGCCCTGATCCGCACCTTCAACTGAGCGACACCTCGAGCCTGTAATTACATCTCATCACTCTGACACGCTGCTTCTGATGGAGACGACACCCTGAGATAAGTGTGTCTGTGTGCTGTGTCTGTGTGTGTGTGTGTGTGTGTGTGTGTGTGTGTGTGTGTGTGTGTGTGTGTGTGTGTGTGTGTGTGTGTGTGTAAGCTACTGAAGTTCAGACGTCATGGTGTGGATTGATGATCTTTGAGATTCAGGGACTGAATGAAGAATAATACTCTGTAATTATTAAAGACACAAACACAAACAGATCGATATGCAGCCCGTTGTGTGTGTGTGTGTGTGTGTGTGTGTGTGTGTGTGTGTGTGTGAGTGTGTGTGTCTTTATTAATTATTATACTTCAGTTGTGTTCAGTATTATACTACATTTGTAAGAATCATTCATAATCTGTTTATTCTTAATTATACGTAGGATTTAGAACCCGGTCCTGGTGTTGCTGCTGTTCATTTAAAATCCAATGTAACAATAGCTTTTCATTTTCTTCACCATGTTGCACTATGTACAAATAACAGTAGGGTATCATTATACCTTTGTTGCTATGGTTACAGGAGCGGCCGTTCCTTGTGTTACCGTGCTGATCGTTTTTAACCACGTTCCCACCCGTGTAGAGCTGATATTATAGAACCCACTCATTTTAACGCAAATCCACCTCTTTTATCGTAACACAATAAGCACAATTGCGACGTGTAATTATTAGCCCGTCCAGGTGCTGGTTGTCATGGTTACAGCAGGTTCAGCGGTTATTTTTCATGGCTATGATATAAGACTGTTTTCTTTTTTTTTCTTTTCTTTTTTATATTTAGTTTCTGAGCATTTCTGATAAAACCATCCTGCACACCTTTAGCCTAGACTAATTAACGTTCAACTTTCTGTTACACCAGTAAAGGAGACGTCTTTCCTACTGCAGTTATCCCAGAGGTGTGGTCAGGGCAAAGCCGACCAATCAGAGAGTTCTCATAATCAAACTCTTAAAGTACTTTTTGTTTGCAGTTACATTCGTTGTAGTGGCACAATGATCTTAAATCCGCCGAGGAGCTGAGTGGGGGGCAATAAATTTGTGACACGTTAATCATCCTTGCAGTTTGCTGTTTATTCTCCATCCATTTGAAAGCTTGTTTCTATATAGCAATGCATAACAGTGATCTGCTCAAGTTCAACAATACTGCTTCTCAATGCATATATTGTTCTCATACCGTGATTATACGGTCAACCAAACAATATGTGCTCCTACACTCACCCCCACGTGCTTCCAGAGCCACACACAGGTGTTTTAACCTTACGTAATTACTAACGCCCCCATTCTCCCGCAGTCACATGACATACACTTAACATGGCTCCTACATTCGTGTGTCACGTACGTTACAGTTATCTCTTTTATTATCTCTTCTGAAGTAAATAAAAAAACAAACAAACAGAGCTCATGTTACTGAGAAACCACAAAGAGGTGTAGACTCCTGTGTCCTGACGATGTGGGAATAAAGTTAAAGTTACAGCTTCAGCTCTGATTGCTCTGAATGTGCTGACACTGGAGACTCCTCCCATAAATCTATTAATCCCTGTGATTGAGCTGTTGCTATAGAAACGATAACATATTAGAATGAGTGCATCAATATAAAGAAAGATAAGAAGTGATTAGTCAGAAGGTGACTTTGATTCGATCGTGATTTTTTTATATGTGTGTGTGTATTATTATTATTATTAGTATTATTATTAGTATTATTATTAGTATTATTATTATTATTTAATAGACATTTTTATTTAATTAATTTATTAGCCAGATTTTCTTTCATATAACTTTCTATTTATTTGTATTTTACTAGGACAATTTAAATATGTAATTAATAGTATCATAGTTGTTGTTTTTTTAACTCCTCATGTGTTCTGGGTAACACTGGATTTCCTGGAAACAGTGGAAATAAAGTTGAGTTTAATCAGAAGCAGCGTTTAAGGATTTGAGACTTTTCCAGTCAGTTGATTTATTCAGGGAGCTCGAGCAGAAGCGGTGATCAGAGGAGTATGAGCTCACAGGGGGGTGATGGGGGGAGGGGGGGGGGTGATGGGTAATAAAGTCCAAACTGTGCTGACGTTTATTAATGAAAAAAGGTGTGCGGCTTCACCTGGTGATATTTACACTCAATTAAACAGGATTTATACACGACATTTATCAATATCCACCCCGGAGCGATTTCATCTCTCTCTGACACACACACACACACACACACACACACACACACACACACACACACACACACACACACACACACACACACTATTTTTCTCTCTTTCTCTCTTTCTCTCTCACTTTCTTTCTTTCTTTCTTTCTTTCTTTCTTTCTTTCTTTCTTTCTTTCTTTCTTTCTTTCTTTCTTTCTTTCTTTCTTTCTCTACTTTTTATTGTAGTACATTGTGTGTGTGCTTGTAGATGGATATGCAGAGCCAATAGAATTTCTGCTCAGATTTTGACCGTCTTGTTTATGGTGATGGATGTATCAGATTGAATGAGCGGGAGAAAGACGAACGTTCCTGAAGCGTCCAATTACTGAGATTTAACCTGACACACACAGAAGTGGTACAACAGGAAAAAAAATTCTTACAAGAGACTCACAGCGATCAGGTCAATGAGCCTATTGTGATGGGAATCTTTTTTCATAGCCACAGTTATACTGTCAGCGCTGAGGTGGCAATAGTTTTTAAGAGAACATTAGATGAAGCCAACCAGTTAGAACAGTGAAGAATTTTAATGGTGCAGGCAGAAATAAAGAAGTTCATCTTCATAAATTTTAATTCGATTCGGTTTATTTGTATATTGCCTTTAACTACTGACATCGTCGCAAATTTTAAACATTGAGCAAGTCCTGGGTCACAAGTGGTGTGGTACAAAATCTCTCTGAGATGATATGAGGAAGAAACCTTGAGAGGAACCAGACTCATCCTCATTTAGCTGACACTGGACAGTAAATAATGTAAATGTAAATAATGTCATTTCTACAACAGATTGCAGTCGAGTGGAATTGTGTAACCAAGAGCTGCTGTGGAACTAACAGGTCAGCGTCATTTCTGAGATCATTACAGACTTCCAGATCTCCTTCCTGCCAGAGTCTTCACATGTTTACTGATGAAGACCTGAGCACAAAGCTGACTGACGCAATGGCATTACAAAGACGGTGTGATTCTCTCCAAGTGGATCTGTCCACAGCAGTCCCATGGGTCATTGGCTAAATGTTTACACCCCCAGTAATGGCATCGAGAGGGGGTGGATCATCTACTGTTTATAATAAAGAACAGAGTTGTCAGTGAGAGGGCTGCAGGGAAAATGGTGGTGTCTGCATATGCTGCATAATATCCAAGATCATGTTCAAGCTTTGACCAGTAATTTAGCTATTTATGCAGGACCTTCTTCAGCTCATGTCAACTGAGACATGAGGTCATGGGTTCGAACCCCAGGTCCACCAAGCTGCTGGGCCCCTGAGCAAGGCCCTTAATGCTCAGTTGTAAGTCACTCTGGATAAGGGTGTTTGCTAAAAGCTGTAAATGTCTTACTGTTCTTGAACCCTGGAAACATTGATCAGGGAAGTTGAATTTTTTTTTTGGACTTGAGAGTACTGGACTTGTGTCTCTGGTCTCTGCTACTGAATTATGTGGGACATACGTTTGGAGTCATACCGTGTCATCAGGACAAAATCTTCCAACTGCAGACAGCACAGAGGCTGAAATATAGAGGACTGACCTGGTTTGTGCCTTACTCCAGCACATTTAAGTCTTGACCTGCAACAAACAACTGTCCTTATTGAACTTAAATGTAATGGGGAGGTCGGCAACAACATCATTATACCAGTCTGTCCTGAACATCAGGAGCACTGACACACAAACCTTCACTGTAGCACTGTAAAAAAATCTACTAATCCAATCCATGTATATTTGATATCAACAGAGAGCAGGAATATTCAAATATATATAATATTCAAGATACAATGTCTGGTACAACTGGAAGATGGCAAGTGAACTGAGCCCTGAGATGGAGTACAGTGATGCAGAGAGCGCTGGAAGAGGTGGCTTCAGCATTGCTGTCCCAGTTCAGTGAAGCCCTGGGGTGGTCACGGAGAAAGGCAACAGTCTCTGCAACTTTTACTCATCTCTGCAGCAGTAGAGGATTACCAGTGAGAG
>NC_062528.1:4322096-4342096 GCF_022655615.1 Tachysurus fulvidraco | reverse complement strand
TCTGTCCTTTATGAGAAACCATGACTGAATATCCCCCTTTTCAGCAAATTCGATTATTATGAACAGATAAGAAGAAATACATCTTTCTCAATCCTAATACTCTGAAATATGCAGATGTTTAATTACAATAAGAAAGAAAAAAAATCTGATTCGGGGGACACGGTGGCTTAGTGGTTAGCACGTTTGCCTCACACCTCCAGGGTCGGGGGTTCGATTCCCGCCTCCGCCTTGTGTGTGTGGAGTTTGCATGTTCTCCCCGTGCCTCGGGGGTTTCCTCCGGGTACTCCGGTTTCCTCCCCCGGTCCAAAGACATGCATGGTAGGTTGATTGGCATCTCTAGAAAATTGTGTGTGTGAGTGTGTGTGTGAATGAGAGTGTGTGTGCCCTGTGATGGGTTGGCACTCCGTCCAGGGTGTATCCTGCCTCGATGCCCGATGACGCCTGAGATAGGCACAGGCTCCCCGTGACCCGAGAAGTTCGCATAAGCGGTAGAAAATGAATGAATGAATGAATGAAAAATCTGATTCCTATCTCCTTTAAGTCCGCCTCGTTTCCTGTTTGCATTTCTACACAAAGTTATTGCCTTTTTATTGGAAATAATTTTATATACTTTTAATTTTTCCCTGAAAATGTTCCATTTTTCCCTCTTTGCTCACATGGAAGCGAGGTGAATCACTTCTCTCGCATTACTGAGGACGAGGTGTTTCATGTACAGTGCCTTGCAAAAGTATTCATACCCATTTTCACATTTTGACACGTCACAACCACAAACAAAAATGTATTTTATTAGGATTTTATGTGATAGATTAACACAAAATGGCACAGAATTGTGAAGTGGAAGGAAAATGATAAATGGTGTCCAAATTGTATTTACAATTAAATATCTGAAAAGTGTGGCATGCATTTGTATTCATCCCCACTGAGTCAAGACTTTGTAGGACCACCTTTCTCTACAATTACAGCTGCAGGTCTTTTGGTGCATGTCTGTACCAGCTTTGCACATCTAGAGAGGGAATTCTTTTCCCATTCTTCTTTGCAAAATAGCCCAAGCTCAGTCAGATGGGATGGCGAGCGTCTGTGAATAGCGATTTTCAAGTCTCAATTGATTCTCAATTGGATTTAGGTCTGGACTTTGACTGGTCCATTCTAACAAACGAATATGCTTTGATTTAAACCACTCCATTGTAGCTCTGGCTGTATGTTTAGGGTCATTGTCTTGCTGGAAGGTGAATCTGTGCCCCAGTCTCAAGTCTTTTGCAGACTCTAATAGGTTTTCATCTAAGATTGCCCTGTATTTGGCTCCATCCATTTTCCCATCAACTGTGACCAGCTTCCCTGTCCCTGCCGAAGAAAGAAATGGTGTGTTCAGGGTGATGTGCAGTGTAAGGTTTCTGCCACACAACATTTTGAATTTTTGCCAAAAAGTTAAATTTTGGCCTCATCTTACCAGAGCACCTTCTTCCACATGCTTGCTGTGTCCCTCACGCGGCTTGTCACAAACTGCAAACGGGATTTCTTATGGCTTTCTTTCAACAATGGCTTTCTTCTTGCAACTCTTCCATAAAGACCAGATTTGTGGAGTGCATGACTAATAGTTGTCCTGTAGACAGATTCTCCCACCTGAGCGTTGGATCTCTGCAGCTCTTCTAGAGTTACCATGGGCTTCTTAGTACTCTGATTAATGCTCTCCTTGCATGGCCTGACAGTTTAGGTGGACGGCCATGTCTTGGTAGGCTTGCAGTTGTGCCATACTCTGATGGATTGTACAGTGAGATGTTCAAGGCTTGGGATATTAATTTCTCATCTAACTTCTCCACAACTTTATCCCTGACCTGTCTGGTGTGTTCTTTGGTCTTCATGATGCTGTTTGTTCACTATTGTTCTCTTACACCCTTCTGAGGGCTTCACAGAACAGCTGTATTTATACTGAGATTAAATGACATACATCTGCACTCTATTTACTAATTAGGTGACTTCTGAAGGCAGTTGGTTGCACTGGATTTTAGTTAGGGGTATCAGAGTAAAGGGGGTTGAATACCAATGCACACCACACTTTTCAGATATTTATTTGTAAAAAAAAAAAAATTGGACACCATTCATAATTTTCATTCCACTTCACAATTATGTGCCACTTTCTTTCGGTCTATTTCATAAAATCGCAATAAAATACATTTTTCTTTGTGGTTGTAACATGTCAATATGTAGAAAAGTTCGGTGGGTATGAATACTTTTGCAAGGCACTGTAAATCTGAATGTACTACACAATACTGATACATCGCGTTAGTTCTGGCAGGCCAAGTCGTCAAGCGTGCATCAGCTGTTAATCAGCTGTCCACGACGAGCACCAATCCGGTTACGACATCCATATTACCCGACCATTTACATTCCTATTCACTGAGCCGCTTTCTAGCGCATTACTGCTGTGCTGCGATTTAAACTCCCTCCTCCAACCCCGACCCCACCATGCCGGAACCCGTTGTTCGTTGTACCAGTTTACATCATAAATCTCCACATATTTTCTCTCTCTCCCTCTTTCTATTTATTTATTTATTTGTTTGATTGTTTGTTTGTTTATTCATTTATTTGTTTATTTTTCCAAAAACATGTAAACGAGCATATCTAATACTATGCATGTTTACTGGTTCTGCTGTTATACGGGAGGTCTATTCTATTTTCTAGTTGCTGCTCTCCCCGCTCTGTCCATGCACAGACGGGTGCGTGGATTTTTGCCCAGAACAGAACCATACCGCCAACACTAACTGTATGCATATCATCTAATAAATTCCCATTTGACAAAGTGGTCCTGACTGAAATAACATTATAGATTTTTCTTTTCCCACCAGGATGAGACTGAACCATTATCTGCTCTAAAGCTGTTCAAATTATTCATGAATCAAATGCAAGAGAGTTTAAAAGTCATTTGGAAATCTGCTCCTGTGTGACTCTGAAGCGTACGGGTCAGAGAGCCCGACTCTATCGACCTGGAGTCATTTCATGAGTCAGACTGTTTAGAGTTTGAGCCACTCTGTGATCGAGGGTGATTTTAGTCATTAACAAGAAGCAATAATATTTACAGCAGAACCAAATGACGAGGATGTGATTCAGTGAATCGGTGAAAGTTGACTCACTGCAGCTCTGGAGTTATTTTTGTGTTGGGTGTTTGATAGGATCTCAGCGTGATCACACTCGCTTCTGGAGGCTGTGCACGAAGCTCAGCTTTGTGAAGAGCCTGTTTGTGTTCTAACACAAGTTACGTGTGACTTCAGGAGATGATGAGCACGTCAGAGAGCGTGAAAGTAAAACATCACAAAAATGTCTTAACTAAAGGCAGAATTCCATCAGGCACATGCAAGACATACATACAAGACATTGTCTCCAGTTTTCAAAGGATTACCATGAGTTAAAGAAGAGTGTATGTGTGTGTGTGTGTGTGTGTGTGTGTGTGTGTGTGTGTGTGTGTGTGTGTGTGTGTTGGTGTATAAAGTGTAAAGAACCACAAATAGGCACGAAGAACAGACTGACGGAACCGTAGGAACAGAGCGGCGATGGATGTGTTCAGCGTGATGCTTTCACTCTGTTCTTTTCTTACACAAGAGAATGAGAGAGTGAGAAAAAAAGAGAAGTTTCCCTCATTCCTCCTGCTGACAAAAACAAAAAGAGAACAGACCTTCCTGCTGCTTCATTTTGTTGCTATCGCTCTTTTGTATCCTTAGCAACACTGGCCTATCGCTATGCCTAGCAGAATGAAAAGAACAAATGGAGAGAGAGAGAGAGAGAGAGAGAGAGAGAGAGAGAGAGAGAGAGAGAGAGAGAGAGAGAGAGAATAATCTTTAGCTGCTGAATCATCAGGAATTAGAACCCCAGGTCATAAATATGTCACATTGTTAGCGAAGGGAATTGATTAAACAAAAAACACGTCTCTTCCCGCATTCCAGATCTTCCTCTCTTCTGTGTTTTTTCCCTCTATCTGTCCATCCCATATTGTGCTTGTAGGTTGGGGTCAGAGCACAGGGTCAGCCATGATACAGTAATACCCTGGAGTGGTAGTGCACTGCAGGATGGCGCTTGTCTTTAAAATGACTGCCAAGGATAGAAATCCTTTAAAGGTTATTCCCAGGTCTGATTTTTTTCTTGAAAACAAAAAGAATCTAGATTTAGAATGTAACAAACCACATAATGCCACATAATGACTGAAGCCCATGTACTAGCTCTGTGGTGAAGGTGTTGGACTAATGATGGGAAGGTTGTGAGTTTGAATCCTAAGACTGTCATGTTACTGCTGCTTGGGCCCTTGAGCAAGGCCCTTAAAATGAAATTTCTCAGTTTATTTTTATTTTTTTATATTTTAAAAACATCCTGAGCTCTAGATCTGGTAGGTACAGTAAGCTTCCAGTTTCACAGGAAGTGAATTCATCCAGCTAATGATGGAAACAGTCTGGGTTATGAGACCCAACCTGCTTTGTTGAATCAATTCTTTGAAAGGTATCTGACAAACGTCAGGATGAATACACGCGATCATTTTTCTCCTGTCATTCTCTATCCAAGTGATTGAAATGATGGAGAAGTTTATAGGAATATAAATTGTTTGTGATGTGTGTTAAATATTTATGCCTTTGTGAGTCAGGGTTGTGGATCCAGAGCAACTGAGAGACACACAGAGCGACCGTTAGTGAGGCGAGTCGCAGGAAGCCGTCCGAATGTACAGTAATACTTTGATTTTGATAAAAGAGCCCAGTTGATATGAAAGACTTTCTGATTGCTGGAACTATTTGCTGAATTGGCTAAGTGGCTAAAATGATTGGTGTATTTGCAGACGAGGAAATGTTTCAGCAGTGTGCTAACAGGCACTCTTGGTAAATCGCCCAGGAGGCGTTTATACAGTTTGACGGATTGGTCTCTCTGTATGAGTCCAGGTTTACTCCATGAATTTTAGACAAAAAGTAAATAAATGCTTTCAACAGTTTGCTTATTCGGGCAATGGGACGGTCAGTAATGACCTTATGCACAATTGCAGTAAGAGCTTTACACATGCATTTAGTTACACCTGTTGTATTTGTCACATTTCTTCTTATATATTTAATAAAACTAATTCAATCACATAATTATGGTAACATCAGATGTGTGTTATTTAAAATTATTGTTCAAAGGTCTACTATAGTTAATTAATTAATGTCAATGTCAACTTTATTTGTATAGCACTATTTAAACAACACATGTTGACCAATGTGCTTTACAACATCTAGTATAGAAAAGAAATAAGTACAATTTTAATAATAGCAGTACACACATTTACAGTAATAATAAAAAAAATATTTCAACTAGAGGGCTAGGCCATGGAAAACAAGTATGTCTTAAGTTGTATTTTAAAAACATGTACGGAATCAGCATCCCTGACGTACATGGGTAAGCTATTCCAAAGTCTAGGTGCTACTGCCGCAAATGCACGATCCACTTGGTCCTTGGAATTTTAAGTCAATTTTGAGTTGTTGATCTCAATGTTCTTCCTGTTTGATGTTCAGTTATCAAATCTGATAAGTAAGATGGTGCAAGGCCATGCAGAGATTAATATTACTAGTAAAAGTGACTTAAAATCAATCCTGTACTGTACCGGAAGCCATTAATTAATCAATCAATCAATCAATCAATCAATCAATCAATCAATCAATCAATCAATCAATCAATCAATTAATTAACTACGTTTTTGTTTTATTATTCATTTATATTTTTCTCAGTTTAATTTAACAATTCAAACCATTTATGAGAGAATCTTTCATTTTTATTATAGAAGTTGTTCAATAATTTAAAATTGATTATTGACTATTATTGAATTTCTTAAATATTTTTATTAATTAAAAAAACAAAAAACAAATTTAATGCAGCTGTATTTCTTGCACGTTAGTCAACAAAACGTGCTTTAAAACTAATTTTAGAAATAAATCTTACTTCCAAATGTGAAAGGAAGACAAGGAAGTGAAATGTGAATAAAAGGTTTATCACACTAGTCTAGCTCAATAAGGGAGTGTCAGTGTGTTATAAAGTGTGTGTAGTTGTTAGTTTTAGGCAGAATCACTTTGTAAGGGTTTTGTGGATTTTTGAGTAAAGCTGCTTTGTAACTAAACAGAAAAAATAAAATAAAACTGATTTCTAGTTATATATTAATAAAACCTGCTAGAATATTCCATGAAGTGAAAACATACATTTTTGAATTTCGTAAACAATGACATCATCATGTACATTATTTGAACAATATCAGTATTGTACTTTAGCACAAAAACTCTCATTACTGATTCATCAGCAAGCCCTGATGCTCCAGCTGTGTGTTTACTTTCTGTGGTGTCTCCGTTTCCTGTCAAAGGTCAAGGACTCATCTACTGACCTACCATGACCGGTTAGAAGTGTGTGTGTGCGTGTGTGTGTGTGTGTGTGTGTGTGTGTGTGTGTGTGAGTGTGTGTGTGTGTGCGTGTGTGTGTGCGTGTGTGTGTGTGTGTGTGTGTGTGTGTGTGTGTGTGTGTGTGCGCGTGCATGTGTGTGTGTGTGTGTGTGTGTGTGTGTGTGTGTGTGTGTGTGTGTGTGTGTGTGTGTGTGTGTGTGTGTGTGTGTGTGTGCATGTGTGTGCGTGTGCGGTAGCATTAGAGAGGATATCCTACTAGGATGCTGTGGTATTGTACTGGAGACGAGCTTCATCAACATCAACAGGATACAAGGACCCAGAGCATACACACACACACACACACACACACACACACACACACACACACACACACACACACACACACACACACACACACACACAGTCACACACACACACACACACACACACACACAGTAGGAGTTGCAAAAACAAGTCTGTTCTATGTTTGTCTGAATTTGACCAGAGGTCAAGGATATACACACCTAGTGTGTGTGAGTAAGTGTGTGTGTGCGTGTGTGTGTGTGTGTGTGTGTGTGTGTGTGTGTGTGTGTGTGTGTGTGTGTGTGTGTGTGCATGTGTGAGTGAGTGATTGTGAGTGTGTTGGTTGAGAAGAGACAGCCTCAGCAATCTGTTCAAACACACGCCTACATAAATCACTGACACACATACACACACTCACCCCCCAACACACACTCCCCAACACACACACAAACACTCTACATAAGAAAGATACACATCGTGGGCAAGGAGACATTGTTAGAAAGAAATGGATAAAATATTCTTATCATTTCCTCAACACACACACACACACACACACACACACACACACACACACACACACACACACACACACACACACACACACACACAGTATTTTATTTTGTAATTAGTTGAATGTCACTATTGTTTAAAAAGTTACCATAGAAACAACGATACAAGAACACTAGACACATCTCTCTCTCTCTCTCTCTCTCTCTCTCTCTCTCTCTCTCTCTCTCTCTCTCTCTCTCTCTCTCCACACACATTCACGCATACCCAAACACACACACACCCCTAAAAGTCTTTGGTGTGTGTTAGTGTGAGTTGAGTTCAAAACTAAAATTAAAGCATAAGTGTCTATTCAGACAGTTCAGGTGTCAGATGTGTGCTTTCAGAAGTGTATTCGGAGGGTGTGTGTGTTCAGTAGTGTTTTCATTAGATACGTGTGTGTTCAGTATTGTAGTTGGAGGATGTGTGTGTGTGTTCAGTAGTGTAGTCAGAGGGTGTGTGTGTTCAGTAGTGTAGTCATAGGATATGTGTGTTCAGTATTGTAGTCAGAAGATGTGTGTGTAAAGTAGTATAGTCGGAGCATGTATGTGTATGTGTGTGTGTGTGTGTGTGTGTGTGTGTGTGTGTGTGTGTGTGTGTGTGTGTGTTAAGTAGACAAAGGAGGTGTGTGTGTTCAGTAGTGTAGTTGGAGGGTATGTGTGTTTAGTTGTATAGTTGGAGAATGTGTGTGTGTGTTCAACAGTGTAGTCAGAGGATTTCTGTGTTCAATAGTGTAGTCAGAGGGTTTGTGTGTTTTCAGTAGTGTAGTCAGAGGATGTGTGTGAGTTCAGTAGTGTAGTCAGAGGATGTGTGTGTGTTCAGTAGTGTAGTCTGAGGATGTGTGTGTGTGTTCAGTAGTGTAGTCAGAGGATGTGTGTGTCCAGGACTTTAGTGTATGTGTTTAGCAAGCAGTGTAGTCAAAATATGTGTGTTCAGTAGTGTAGTCAGAGGGTGTGTGTGTGTTCAGTAGTGTAGTCAGAGGGTGTGTGTGTTCAGTAGTGTAGTCAGAGGGTGTGTGTGTTCAGTAGTGTAGTCAGAGGGTGTGTGTGTGTTCAGCAGTGTAGTCGGAGGGTGGGTGTGTTCAGTAGTGTAGTCAGAGGGTGTGTGTGTTCAGTAGTGTAGTCAGAGGGTGTGTGTGTGTTCAGCAGTGTAGTCGTAGGGTGGGTGTGTTAAGTAGTATAGTTGGAGGATGTGTGCGTTCAGTAGTGTAGTGTGTGTGTGTTCAGCAGTGTAGTCAGAGGGTGTGTGTGTGTATGTGTGTGTGTTTAGTAGTGTAGTCAACGTATGTGTGTGGGTTCAGTAGTGTAATCAGAGGGTTTGTGTTCATCAGTGTAGTCGGAGGGTGTGTGTGTTAGTTCAGTAGTGTAGTCAGAGGGTTTGTTTGTGTTCAGTAGTGTATGCAGAGGATGTGTGTATTCAGTAGTGTAGTCAGAGGATGTGTGTATTCAGTAGTGTAGTCAGAGGATGTGTGTATTCAGTAGTGTAGTCAGAGGATGTGTGTATTCAGTAGTGTAGTCAGAGGATGTGTGTGTTCAATAGTGTAGTCAGAGGGTTTGTGTGTTCAGCTGTTAAGTCGGAGAGTGTGTGTGTTTAGTTGTGTAGTCATTGGGTGTGTGTATGTTCAGTTGTTTAGTTATAGTATGTGTGTTCAGTAGTGTAGTCAGAGGATGTGTGTGTTCAATAGTGTAGTTAGAGCATGTGTGTGTTTAGCTGTGTAGTCGGAAGGTGTGTGTGTGTCAGAAGTTTAGTGTAGTCGGATATGTGTGTTTGTGTCAAGCAGTGTAGTCTGTGTGTGATTGTGTGTGTCTGTGCCCAGCAGTATAGTCAGACTATTTATTCTGTAGTGTGACCTCACTAGTCTGTGTGTAGTGTGACCTCACTAGTCTGTCTGTAGTGTGACCTCACTAGTCTGTGTGTAGTGTGACCTCACTAGTCTGTCTGTAGTGTGACCTCACTAGTCTGTCTGTAGTGTGACCTCACTAGTCTGTGTGTAGTGTGACCTCACTAGTCTGTGTGTAGTGTGACCTCACTAGTCTGTCTGTAGTGTGACCTCACTAGTCATTCTGTAGTGTGACCTCACTAGTCTGTGTGTAGTGTGACCTCACTAGTCTGTGTGTAGTGTGACCTCACTAGTCTGTCTGTAGTGTGACCTCACTAGTCTGTGTGTAGTGTGACCTCACTAGTCTGTGTGTAGTGTGACCTCACTAGTCTGTGTGTAGTGTGACCTCACTAGTCTGTGTGTAGTGTGACCTCACTAGTCTGTGTGTAGTGTGACCTCACTAGTCTGTGTGTAGTGTGACCTCACTAGTCTGTGTGTAGTGTGACCTCACTAGTCTGTGTGTAGTGTGACCTCACTAGTCTGTGTGTAGTGTGACCTCACTAGTCTGTGTGTAGTGTGAACTCACTAGTCTGTGTGTAGTGTGAACTCACTAGTCTGTGTGTAGTGTGAACTCACTAGTCTGTGTGTAGTGTGACCTCACTAGTCTGTGTGTAGTGTGACCTCACTAGTCTGTGTGTAGTGTGACCTCACTAGTCTGTGTGTTGTGTGACCTCACTAGTCTGTGTGTTGTGTGTAACTGTGAGCTTAATCAGTTCCCGTATTATAGCTCCTTATAATTAACTTCAGCACATTACTGTAACTACATCGGCTGGAGTTTATCTTTCTGCTTGTTTTACAGAATCTAAATTACACTGTCATCTCTTCTGATGTACACATGAACAGTCTGTAATAAATGAAATGATCTGGTATTAAAGTGAATTTAACACTAAAGACTTTGTTGTTTACTGTATTTTAAATAATTATAATCAGGAAGAAATTAATTAATCTTATTTTCTTTTTTCTTGCATGCTTTTTCTTCATCTAACAATAAAGGTAAGTCTGTGTTTTGTGTTTTATTATCTCACACACACACACACACACACACACACACACACACACACACACACACACACACACACACACACACACACACACACCGTTTGAAATTTTCCTGTTTTATTAGCAGGTTGCTTTACTTATTTAAGTTGAAGAATAAAAAAGGCTAAATAAAAAATCAGTCTAACTAAAAAAATATTTAATATATACGTTTAGAAAACATTTAGAGGAGCTGTTGTTAGTGTGAATTTGTCCAGAACGAAACTACCCACAATGCAATGCACCTCTGTTTATTTCTGTGAATTTATTCACAGTCTTCTTTTTTTCTCTGTCATTTACATCCTCACACTTCTGAGAGAGAGTTTTTTTAACTATAAGCACAATTCCAAAGTTGAAGTCACCAAACCTACATGTCTTTGCAAAGTCAAACAACTGCCTCGTAATTGTTTTAACTTTTCATTTTTCTGACCAAAAAAATGCTCTCAGTTCATAAAAGTCAACATGTTAAGACAAAAAATGCAAAAAAACAGACGTATGCAAAAGTTTAGGAACCCCTGCCAATTTCCATGTTTTTCATTTATAACTATTTGGGTGTTTGAATCAGCAATTTTATTTTGATCTGTCAAATAACTGAAGGACACAGTAATATTTCAGTAGTGAAATGAGGTTTATTGGATTAACAGAAAATGTGCAATATGCATCAAAACCAAATTAGAAAGGTGCATAAATTTGGGAACCTGTGCCATTTTATTGATTTGAATACCTGTAATTTGAATACACTGATTAATTGGAACACACAATTGGTTTGGTGAGCTTATTAAGCCTTGAACTTCATAGACAGGTCCGTCCAATCATGAGAAAAAGGGTATTTAAGGTGGCCAATTGCAAGTTGTTGTTCTCTTTGACTCTCCTCTGAAGAGTGGCAACATGGAGGCCTCAAAACAACTCTAAATGACCTGAAAACAAAGATTGTTTAACATTATGGTTTAGGGGAAGGCTAAAAAAGTTATAGCAGAGATATAAGCTGTCAGTGTCTACTGTGAGGAACAAGGTGAGGAAATGGAAGACCACAGCCACAGTCCTTGTTAAGGCCAGAAGTGGCAGGCCACGTAAAATATTGGAGAGGCAAAGGTGAAGGATATTGAGAACGGTCAAAAACCACCCACAGACCACCTCCAAAGACCTACAACATCAACTTGCTGCAGATGGTGTCACTGTGCATCGTTCAACAATTCAGCACACTTTGCACAAGGTGAAGCTGTACGAGAGACTGATGTGAAAGAAGCCTTTTCTGCACACACACCACTAACGGAGTCGCTTGAGGTATGCAAATGCACATTTGGACAAGCCGGCTTCATTTGGGAATAAGCTGCTGTGGAGGGATGAAACAAAGATTGCCTTATTTGGTCATAACAAGGGGTGTTATACATGGCGGCAAAGGAACACCGCATTCCAAGAAAAACACTTGCAACCCACAGTAAAATTTGGTGGAGGTTCCACTCAATATCAGCAGATTCTTGAAAATAATGTTGAGGAATCAGTCAGAAAGTTGAAGTTACGCCGGAGCTGGATATTTCAACAAGACAATGACCCTCTGCCATTTATGCAGAGGAACAAGTACATTGTTCTGGAATGGCCATCCCAGACCTGAATATCATTGAACATCTGTGGGGGAATTTGAAGCAGGCTGTCCATGCTCTGCAACCATCAAACCTAACTGAACTGGAGATGTTTTGTAAGGAGGACTGGTCCAAAATACATTCATTCAGAATCCAGACACTCATTACAAGCTATCGGAAGCATCTAGAGGCTGTTATTTATGCTAAAGGAGGCTCTACGAAATATTGCTGTGATTTTTCTGTTGAGGTGCCCAAATTTATGCACCTGTCTAATTTCATTTTGATGCATATTGAGCATTTCCTGTTAATCCAATAAACCTAATAATAATAATAATTTAGCATGCATAAAAGACTTCATTCATTCATTCATTCATTCATTTTCTACCGCTTATCCGAACTTTTCGGGTCACGGGGAGCCTGTGCCTATCTCAGGCTTCATCGGGCATCAAGGCAGGATACACCCTGGACGGAGTGGCAACCCATCACAGGGCACACACACACTCTCATTCACTCACACACTCACACACTACGGACAATTTTCCAGAGATGCCAATCAACCTACCATGCATGTCTTTGGACCGGGGGAGGAAACCGGAGTACCCGGAGGAAACCCCCGAGGCACGGGGAGAACATGCAGACTCCACACACACAAGGTGGAGGCGGGAATCGAACCCCCAACCCTGGAGGTGTGAGGCGAACCACTAAGTACTGCAAAAGGTCTAAGGAAAAAGACAACTGGATGAATGAATAGCAAACTACCTTGTAGTCCAATACTGGATCAAACTAGAAGACTTTGTCAACCTACAACGACCTTCATATTAGGGGAGTTTTCCTCTGTTGTGCCGAATCCAACCCTGACAAGGATTCCATACTCATGCTACTGTTGAAAAGTTTGGGATCATTTGGAAACCACTCCTACTCCTGTTTCTGTTCGAACCCATTTGTGGTGTTCTATGACTGGAGTAGTTCACGGCACTGAAGATAAATTCTTAGCATAAAAAGAAAGTTTTAGTTTTTGGCCTTTTTTATATGGTTCTCCATAAAGGGAACTTTTATTGTTCTCTTTATCAGTACAACACTTTTCAGCTGTGCTAGCACAATTCCAAACGTTTTTTTTTTATTATCAGTTAGCCTTATAAAATGATTATCTTGGATTAGCAAACATAACATGAGAGTGAAACAGAGGACCGATGGCTGCTGATAATGGGCTTCTGTGCAATAATCTAGATCTTTCTTTTGAAGTCATCTGATTCATTTTGTTTTTGAAATGGATAAAAATGGGGATTCTTCAGAAAATACTGACATTTAAACAGCAGTCTATATCACCAGCGGCCAATTCCATGACAAGAAGATTTTCTGTGGTGTGGGCATTCCAGTTATAGACATTCATCTCCAGGTTTAGAAGAACTCTTAGATTGGATATAAAAAAAGAAGAGTAGGCTGGAAGAAAAATGTTCAAAAACATTGAACACTACAGTATGTTGTCCCAAACAACTCCCTGCCTGGCCATGATCCTGGAGTTTACCATCAAACATGAGATTCTGACATCCAGCCAGGAATGTAGGGAAGGTGTAGGAGTCCCAAGGTGTGGCATGGCAGAGAACACCTACTTTCCAGCATTTGGCAGACATTTAAACTCATGTTATACTGCTGTGCAATTGAGGGCTCAGGGACACTGCAGTGGCAGCTCAGTGGGTATGGGAATTGAACTCACAGCCTTCTGATCAGTAGTCTATCACCATAACCACTAAGCTACCACATCCCCAATGATTCCTGTGTTACTGATGACCAAACAACAGCTCACATTGCCTCCACTTTTAACAGGGACTTCCATAATGGCTTGCTGGCGGGTCGTTTAAGGTTTTTCCAAAACACTCTCTGATTTGACAGATGGGGTGTATATATTTTGAGAAAATAATGACATTTTAAAATAAAATATCAATGTAATATCTGACATTTAATTTGATATTAAATAATTCAGTGGAAATGAAAAGTACATATAATCTACACACACACACACGTATCTCCAGGTGGAAATTGGAAAGGCGTTCTCTTACTAAATTTCCTCGACACTCAATCTATTTTCTGATACGTCTTTTGGTTTTTATCACATATTTTATTTGCGGTTATTAAAATGAAACAGCTTTTTGTGTTTCTGTCCGTTTATCTGCAAACGCTTCATTTCTCTCTCCATCTCTCTACACCGCTGCAATTCAGCAATTCAGGAAAAAAATTACTCCATTTCCCCGAGGCCGCTGTTTTCCCCATTTTTCTCATTTAACTTTTTTTCCCTCTCATTTCACCCCATTTTATTTATTAGAGTCTTTTTATGGGAATGTGTTCGGGACGAGCATGGTTACAAACTCATAATAATTGAAAAATAAAAAAAGGTCTTTTTGATAGAAATGGTTGTGTTGCTGCATCTATCAATCATTTTATCACTTTTCTTTTTCTTCTTCATCTACAATTCTAATGTTACAACACTGATGAATGAACTGAAAGCCCAGACCTTAGAACAAAGAGTTCTTCATGGGTTCATGGTATCATTCCATCTATTCCCCTCCTTCTCATTTCATAAGTTGAGGGCAGATTAGACAGAGAAATAGAGAAAGTCATATATGTATATGTAGAGAGAGAGAGAGAGAGAGAGAGAGAGAGAGAGAGAGAGAGAGAGAGAGAGAGAGAGATAGACAGGATGATGGACAGATCCTTTCATTTATCTTTCATCTTTCCCATAAAAGCTTTAAAAAGGAGATTAAACTCTGGCTTTGTTTGACAAACACATGTAGGAACATGGAAAGATGGAAATCATTGTGTTTGTACAGTCTGGATACACACACACACACACACACACACACACACACACACACACACACACACACACACACACACACACACACACACACACACACACACACACACACAGTGTCCCTGTAGTAAAGTGCATCCAGTGACCAAGCAGAAAGTGACAGAGATCCAGAATATTCTATTCGATTTTACATCCACATTTTATTTATTTATTTAATGAATAGTGTCATATTTATGGAATTAATATAGTTGAATGACATTGTGTGATGGTTTTGAGCAGCTAAAACACCCAATAAGAGGATTAAGAGTTTCTTTATCAGAGGAGAAAATGGCTGAAAGTTGAAGAGGAAGAAGAAATGTATACAATATTTACTAATGATAATGAGTTAAAAAGATGATACAGATTAGGTCACAAAGTAGAATATATATATATATATATATATATATATATATATATATATATATATATATATACATACAGAGAAACAGAGCTGAGATGCCATAGCAGCAGAAATGCTATAATTTGTCTCTATGACATTTCTGCTCTGTGTCTGAGATGTTTACATTTACATTTATATTACATTAATAACATACAGATGTTAGAACATCTCTAAAACAATCGGTCACAAACGGAATCCCTACATGATATAACCTTAAATATCTTAACATAGAGACAGTGAAGGTTTATAATAGAGCAGATTTTAAAAGTGCTCCCATGTTTTTATTAAACAACCAATGTGTCATACCTACTAACAGGTTAAGCTCCGCCTCCACTCTGAGATAACAGATGTTGTATTTTCCCTGATCTGAGATCGGTCCTGAATCACTTACTGATAAGATTCCTAGTTAGAAAAGTTTAAGCTAAATTAGGAGCTCTCAGAGATCATCCTGAGAAGCTTAATGAATAGAGGCTCTGACTTGCCTCTCCTGTACAAATCCTCACTGCACTATAATGATGACAGCATGACAGATTTGATCATTTTCCTAAAACACTTCCTGTTAGTCTAAAACAAGAACTTCTCTATCTCCTGTGTAGAACATTTCAGTGTTAGTTATTTAGGACACACAGATCCAGGACGCTTTTTCAAGCTGTTGTTCCCTGAGGAGCTGAGGTTTGTCCTGTAAACAAGGCAAAAATCAAAATAATAGTATTTGTTTCGGGTTCTTGCCACCTTCTGAGCTTCACTAATGACTCTAATGGCTTCATATCATGAAATATCTGATCTTAGACACACTGGAGTGAAATGTGTTTTACCTGGAGAAGAAAAAACGGTGTCCCTGAGGAGGAGAGAGAGAGAGAGACTGAGAGAGAGAGAGAGAGGGGGGAAGGGAGTGAGAGGAGACCAGGGGGTTAGTTTAGAGATAGTTATGAGGAGATAAAGAAACTGACAGAAACAGATAAATGGCTACGTTTCTTCTTTGGCTTTCTCTCTCTCTGCTTTGAGAAAATAATTTTCAATCAATGGCAAAGAATTAATAGAATTATACTAGAACACATTTTGAACACGTGTGTGTGTGTGTGTGTGTGTGTGTGTGTGTGTGTGTGTGTGTGTGTGTGTGTGTGTGTGTGTGTGTGTGTGTGTGTGTGTGTGTGTGAAAGAGAGAGAGAGAGAGAGAGAGAGTGAGAGGTTTGATACACAATTTAAGCCACAGATCTGTAATTAGTGAGAGCAGTGTGTATGCAACATTAATTAATATAATCAAAGTTTAATCAAACCCAAGAGAAAGTCAGTGAGAGTGAAAGTGAGAGAGTGAGAGAGAGAGAGAGAGAGAGAGAGAGAGAGAGAGAGAGAGAGAGAGAGAGAGAGGATACGTTTTTAATTACTCTGGATTCTGGATTTTGTTGCTTGGTGTATAGATCGCATCTGATGATTTAAACTTATAAAATAAGCAGGTGTGTTGGAAAGAAGATAGAAAATACCAGAACGCCTCAAAACCACTGAGGCACTTTAACAGCTTCAGCAAGGACACGTCCAGCATGTGTGTGTGTGTGTGTGTGTGTGTGTGTGTGTGTGTGTGTGTGTGTGTGTGTGTGTGTGTGTGTAAATGTCCAGCGAAGACAACGTTCCAAGAGAAAGTGGGTGAAGGTGAAGACAGAAAAAACAGAGAAAGACCCAAAATCCTGTCTGCGAAGTCTTAAAGCTCATTTCATTATGGGACAGAAAATGAAATACAGTCAGCATCTGGCAGGAACATCTGTACACATTCTACACTGAGCAGAAACATTCAGAAACTAATCCGAATCCAAGACGATCTGTATCCCAGTCTGGAATTTCTGCGTCACTTTCTTAGAGGAACTTTTCTTTCTGTTATGGGGTGGTGATAGGTGGTTATGTTGGTGTGTTGTTATGGGGTTTTGTTGGTGTGGTGTTATAAAGGTGGTGTTATTGGGTTGTGTTGGTGTGTTGTTATTGTTTGGTGTTAGGAGGTTGTGTTATGGGATGGTGTTATAAAGGTGGTGTTAGGTTATGTTGGGGTGATGTTAGGAGATTGTGTTGTTGTGGTGTTGTTTGGTGTTATGGTACTGGTGTTATGGGATGGTGTTATAAAGGTGATGTTAGTGGGTATTCTGGGTAATATTATCTGGTGGACAAATAGAACTGGTGTTCAGAGGTTGTGTTGGGGTTGTGTTATGGGATGTTGTTATTGGGTTATGTATTGTGTGTGTGTGTGTGTGTGTGTGTGTGTGTGTGTGTGTGTGTGTGTGTGTGTGTGTGTGTGTGTGTGGTAAAACAAGGCCTTGGGCAAACTGAAGTGTAACACAATTTGGATCATCTTCAATCACTCCTCAGTTTTGTTTGGATTGTTATTAAAGAAAATGAACGCTAGCAATAGGATTATGCAAGTGTGTTAGCATAATGCTAATAACATTTCTGAGAGCAAATAGTGATATGTAAGCACACTGCTGCTATTAACATCACACACACACACACACACACACACACACACACACACACACACACACACACACACACACACACACACACACACACAGAGAGAGATCAGTAATCATCACTTCTAAATCTCTGTGGTTCTGTAGTTACTGATAAAATAATTCCATCAGAAGAGTTTGATCTAATCACAGCAGCACATTCAGGGTCCAAGCACCTTTCTACTTCTAGTGGACGAATCAGAGGCACATCAGCACGTATCTTATCACACTATGTTTAATAATGAAACAGTTAAACTTTTTAAATCTGCTGCTGATTTGTGGATAATGAAGTGCTTACAACTGCTGTGTCATTTGGGTGGTGTTAGGAGGTTGTGTTGGGGTAGTGTTATAGGTATGGTGTTATAGGGTGGTGTTATAGGGTGGTGTGATGGGGTGGTGTTATAGAGGTGATATTATACAGGTGGTCTTATGGGGTGGTGTTATAGTGTGTTGTTATGGGTTGGTATTTTGGGATGGTGTTATGGAATGGTGTTATGGGGTGGTGTTATAGGGTGGTGTTTGGTGTTATAGGGTGGTGTTATGGGGTGGTGTTATAGGGTGGTGTTATGGGTGGTTTTATAAGGTGGTGTTATAGGTTAATGTTATAGGGTGGTGTTATAGTTTGGTGTTATAGGGTGGTGTCATGGGGTGGTTTTATAGGTTAATGTTATAGGGTGGTGTTATAGTTTGGTGTTATGGGGTGGTGTCATGGGGTGGTTTTATAGGTTAATGTTATAGGGTGGTGTTATAGTTTGGTGTTATGGGGTGGTGTTATGGGGTGGTGTTATAGGGTGGTGTTATGGGGTGGTGTTATGGGGTGGTGTTATTGGGTGGTGTTATAGGGTGGTGTTACAGTCTGGTTTATTTAAATCTATCTCCGCTTGTACTGCCCCATTCAGCTTGTTATATTATCAGTTACTCTGTGTTGTTGTCAGTCTGAAGTTTTGTCTGATTTCTCAGGTTTAATATATTTTCAGTTCTTTGAGTGTAGTTTTCTCTGAGCAGGTTTCTGTAAACACACTTTGATTTTCAGCTACAGGGAGCATTATAGAAACAAAGCAATTAAGAAATGGTGTAATTACATTAGTTCTGATTGATTCGTTCTCCATCGCCGCCGTTACTTCACGCCCAATCTGCAGTGCAGAATGTTTGTCATTTGTAGATTTTCTTTCCTTTGTAAAGCGCAGAAAGAGGAATGTGCTGCGATGTGATCACGTGTTGGTGTCCTACTGAGAACTCACAGCAGTGGAGCAGAATGTCCATATGCTCATAGTTCCACTTCCAAAAAAGACACATTTCCTATTATTCTATCTCTCCTTTTATCATCCCTCTTTCATTCAATGATGGATGAATAGAGAGTGCTGAAGCTTAAGGGATTTTACTGCTGAGTTTATGGCTTGCCAGAATGGAGTTTCAGTTCGAGAGGTGGGATTGATGGACTTTAGTTTGCCTGGAATCCATGTGTGTGTGTGTGTGTGTGTGTGTGTGTGTGTGTGTGTGTGTGTGTGTGTGTGTGTGTGTGTGTGTGTGTGTGTGTGTGAGAGAGAGAGTGAAAGAGGTAGAGAGATGAAAGAGGTAAAAAGAAATGAGTAAGCAGTACATTTTCCACTGATGAAATATTAAAATAGAGCATAACATAAATGGTGCATATTGATCCTCTAATAGGCTTCTGCAAGTCATTCAGCCAAGTCTCTCTCTCTCTCTCTCTCTCTCTCTCTCTCTCTCTCTCTCTCTCTCTCTCTCTCTCTCTCTCTCTCATCAGTCTGCATTCTCTAACCCTGAATTACTGAGTTTTAAAGTAACATTTTTATACAGTACATCTAGATGTTAGTAAAAGGCAACAAGGCACCAGAGCCTCGGAGGTGTGAATTACATGCAGGCGACTTTAAAATATCTAAATGTAGAGCCACTTAAGGGAGCCCCCCCCCCCATTGGTAGACACATGATCAGTACATCTACTGCTTTTAGTGGGAAAAAAAGAGTTTGAACTTACTGTACTTCATTCAGTGGAAGACAGAATCCTGCTCTCTGAGTGTTTTATAAAAGAGGAGACTCGGAGAACGAGGGTTTAGAAAAGATTGTAGAAAAGCAGCTAGAGCTTTGTTCTTGAACTATATTTGCTTTACTGGGTAGCTTATGCAATTTCATAAAGGAAACACACTCTCTCTCTCTCTCTCTCTCTCTCTCTCTCTCTCTCTCTCTCTCTCTCTCTCTCTCTCTCTCTCTCAACAGTTGAGATGTTGACTCTCTCAGCAGCTTACCATTTAAATTTATCTGCCTCAAAGGACAGGCATTATTGATGAATAAATAAATATCTGTGTGTGTGTGTGTGTGTGTGTGTGTGTGTGTGTGTGTGTGTGTGTGTGTGTGTGTGTGTGTGTGTGTGTGCACATGTTCTACTGTTTATAAGATAAATAGCTCCAGTTCTGTACTTCCAATTAGATAAAGTGTCAAGGCAAGTAGGCAACATTGACCTCTCCCGCTAACACACACCCACACACTCTCCTACACACACCTACACATGCTTTCTCTCTCTTTTATACACA
>NC_062528.1:4282096-4307096 GCF_022655615.1 Tachysurus fulvidraco | reverse complement strand
GTCACAGACTCTTTAATGACTTGTTGTCATTAACAACAAGAGCTGTTCATGAGCCACAAAAACGTGTGTAATCACTCATACGGTTATTACACTTTCTGTAAGCAGATGTCTTAACTGGAAGGAGTCTACAGTGTCAGAGCTTTGTAACAGTCAGAGGTGAAGCTGTAACTGTACATTTTCCCACATCTTAATGAGAGGAGTTTATACTTTTACTGCAATCACAGTCACAAGACAAGCACTGATTTTTATTTTTAATTATAACCACAGGAGTCTGTAGAAAAAGATGTCTGGGCACGATACATTAAGCTAGTGTGACCACATGACCACACACACACACACACACACACACACACACACACACACACACACACACACACACACACACACACACACACACACACACACACACACAGCTCCTTGACATTTGGTTAAATTAAAATAGCCAAGGAAAGCTGCTCTGCACTATATGCCGAAATCAGTAACACACACACACACACACACACACACACACACACACACACACACACAATCGTGCACACAGACACACAGACAGCTGCATGCTGGTACGGTATGTTAGTATGAGAACAGTTCGCCCGGTGCCTAATTGGGGTTGTGCTGTTCTGTCGCCGTGGCGATTAACGAAGCCTGTGGTGTGATGAGAGTGCTTTGCATTTGATTAACCTCACACACAGTGCAGCACACACAGTGCAGCACACACACACACACACACACACACACACACACACACACACACACACACACACACACACACACACACACTTATTGAGAGTAGGTTCCTGTTTACCAATCTAAAGAGGTTCCTTCTAAAAGGCTTATAGTCATGATGGAAATGATTGAGGGATTAAAGGAGTAATTCAAAGGGAGCGTGGCCTGTGTGTGTCAGTGTCACTGAAGGAGGCTGTGCAAGAGCAGAAAGGTTCTAACCCTGAAGATAGATCACTTTATTAATCTTAAAAGTAATTCTGGAAACATATTTTAATGTTTCTTGCATAAATCCTATAAATCTAGTTTCTGATTGACTGGAAGTTAAATGTGGTCATATTAGGTGTTCAGTGTTATAGTAAATGTTAAGATTTATGGGTGTTTACTGATGGGTTTATGGGTGTTTTTGTACTATTCTAGTGTGAAAATTGTGTTTCTTCAATCCACAAGTCCAACACACACCATTAAAACAGCAAATAAACATGTTTATACTGTAGTAACCTTTACAACACTGACATTACTTCATTAAATCTTTAACTTAGATTTAATAACTACATATAATTGAATACATCAAAAGGACATGATAACTAATGTTAGCTCTATGTGTGTGTGTGTATGTGTGTGTGTGTGTGTGTGTGTGTGTGTGTGTGGTGTTAGGAGAGTGTGTTCGTGTATCTGCTGGAGGCCGAGTCTCAGATGCGATGTGAAGATCCACCTCATGACCTCCATGCGGAAGGCAAGCTCAGGTAAGTGTGTGGGGGAAAATGGTGGGGAAAATGTGTGTGTGTGTATATGTGTGTGTGTGAGCGTGTACATGTGCGTGTGTGTTTGTGTGTGTGTGTGTGTGTGTGTATGGATTCGGATGACGGCTCGATCTCACTAAAACACAAGACGGTGACGATTCTTGACCACCAACAAACATGAAACTTTTTGAACATGGGGTAAAGAGCAGACACACACACATGCACACACACACACACACACACACACACACACACACACACACACACACACACACACACACACACACACACACACACACACACACACACATATGTATACACATACACACACACACACACACACACACACACATATGTACACACACACACACACACACACACACACACACACACACACACACACACACACACACACACACACACACACACACATATGTATACACATACACACAGACAGACACACACACATATGTACACACACATACACACACACACACACACACACACACACACACACACACACACACACACATGCATACACACACACACAGACAGACACACACACACACACACAGACAGACACACACACACACACACACACACACACACACAGACAGACACACACACACATAAGCATACACACACACAATATCCTGCACTTAGGTTTTGTATTTACGGCTTTAATTTCCTCCCCTTTCATCTTCTCTTGTAGAAGAAAGGTGTGTGTGTGTGTGTGTGTGTGTGTGTGTGTGTGTGTGTGTGTGTGTGTGTGTGTGTGTGTGTGTGTGTGTGTGTGTGTGTGTGTGTTAAAATGCCTCGTAATTCCTTTTCAGTCTTCATAGTTACTTGATTAAATAGATTTTTGCACACATCTGGACTCTAGTCTAGATTTCCTGATCTATTGCAGTTCCGTGTTTTTAACCATGTTAATGTTTTCTACATTATTCTGTAGAACTTCAGTCTCCAGTGATTGTGGTGTAAATTCTAAAATTTTGTTCATTTGTTGATTCCAGTTCTATAGTTTCTTGCTCAGGATCGCAATATTTTTCCAGTGCAATGCAAGTTCTATTATTTCTTACCCCTCTGTTCACTTTGAGATTTCGGTCCAACTGCGGTGTCAGATTTCCCATTTGAGTCTCCAGCTCAGACCTGCAGGTCTATTGGAGATGGAGTTTTTCAGCCAGTGTGCTTCTAAAATGTTTTATTTGCAAATTCGTAGCTGGTTGTCACTAATTTCTGTACACCTCGTCCGGATTTGCCCAACATTTTGTTCTGTTCCAGATCCCAAATCACTGTGTTAGTAAAAACGCTAGAATGTCAGGGGACCTGCAGCTTTCCATGCAGTCTTGGAGCTGAGTGCAGTACAGGAATCTGTAATGAAGTGTGAGGTGGAGTAGAATCCACAAGTGGAGCTTTATTAACACAGTCCAGAATCCAGAGCAAACAGACCCCAAACAGTAAGCTGAGACAGGATCGGTAGGACAGACAGAACGGTCGGTAACCAGCCGTAAACTTCTCATGCTTCTTATGTTCTGTAAAGCTGCATTGAGATGATGTCCATTGTTAAAAACGCTATACAAATAAATTTAGATTGGAATTGAATTGAATTGAATAAACAGTCCACAATGTAAACTGTAAACTAATCCAAAACACAAATCCAAAGGCAGGAACGGTAGAAAGGAACAACGAAGGTCAAAACACATGGGCATAGAACAAGAAACAGAGGCTATGTTAGCACATGGTCTGGTCACGTTTCTTGTGCAGGATCTTGTTCGGTTTGATGAGGAATCATCTTTAAACCTCACTCACATCCCGCAGGCTTTCAATTAAACAGTCGAACGGTTGTTTCGGTTTTAAACCAAATGGCAGTGAATTAATAAATCTCAAGCACAGTCAATATTTAGTTTGGGGGAAATGCTGAAAAATGGACAGTTGTGGAATGTATGGACTGTACAGTAGATCAGAAAGAGAAGCCCTGGTTTGTCTTGTGTTTGTGTGTTGTCCTGATTGTACCTGAGTGACACAAAGGAGACAAATCAGACAGATCAGATGTGAAGTGACTCTCTTTGTGTTCCAAATGTCAGACACAAACCCACAGATATCCTCTTTCCTGTCTGTTGTTTCACTGTAAAATCAGATCAGATATCTGCTCTAACTGATGTCAGACACCGTTTCTCTCTCTCTCTCTCTCTCTCTCTCTCTCTCTCTCTCTCTCTCTCTCTCTCTCTCTCTCTCTCTCTCTCTCTCTATCTATCTATCTATCTCTCTCTCTGTTTGATCTCTGGAACAGAAATCCAGAAAAACAGAAATCTTATTTTCCATGAAAGCTCCTCTGATAGTCTGTCACTGTAGATCACACAGCGTGCATTTCTAACCGCGGCACGTTCCACAGGAGAGCCACAGAGATCCTGCTCCGGTTTTTTCACCACAGATGATTATTATCGATGAGCTCGCTTTAATCGCTGAACGTCTTTCGCTTCTTTTGGATGTTTCAGGTCACTGAATACGTCCTGCTCAGTTTCAGAGCTTCCAGAAAATTCAATTGTATTAAAGCAACTTAAGGGAAATGTAAACAATCAGAATAAAAATGAGGAGGCAAACGTGAGGCAAAGATGGAGAAGGAGGAAAAACTCCCTGAGATGAAACCTTAAGAGGAACCAGACTGAAAAGGAAGCTCATCCTCATCTGGGTGACACCAGAGAGTGGGATTATAAATAACGTCCTTTCTACAGCTGTTTATAGTCTTAGAGCATTTTAGAAATTTAACACTAATGCCTTAATGCCAAAGCCATTGTGGTATGTGGTAGACATTCATTCATTCACGGGGAGCCTGTGCCTATCTCAGGCGTCATTGGGCATCGAGGCAGGATACACCCTGGACGTAGTGCCAACCCATCACAGAGCACACACACTCTCATTCACTCACACACTCACATGCTACGGACAATTTTCTAGAGATGCCAATCAACCTACAATGCATTTCTTTGGACCGGGGGAGGAAACGGGAGTACCTGGAGAAAACCCCCGAGGCACGGGGAGAACATGCAAACTCCACACACACAAGGCGGGAATTGAACCCCAACCCTGGAGGTGTGAGTGCTAACCACTAAGCCACCGTGTCCCCCTGTGGTAGACAGTTTTTCTATAATCTACTGTATCTGGCTCCACTCACCACATTGACCCGATTAGAGAAATCTGGCATGATAAAGAAATACCAAATTAGCCAGGAAGAGCAGGGTTTATTAAAGATCGGTGCTCATCTGACAGTGACATCCACCCAAGCTTCTTCACAATTAAAGATTAATTAATACTCCTTATATCCAGCCTCCTTATCTAGTGCCAGGACCGTAGCTGAGCTTTCGGTTGTGACAACATTTCACCACATCTCCACGTTTACCAACACCGTTATCTTTCATTTTTCAAGAACGATGTCACCATTATAATCAAAGCTCAGGTACACTGAACATTAAAACCTGAAGTGTCCTTGGTTTTCATCTTTCTGGATTTTTCCTCTACTTGTGTCTGAGAGCTCAACATGGACGAATCCTTTTCTGCACAAATGTCCATTTTCCTTTAGACTAAGTGCGATGTGCAGTATTGTGATTTAATTACGATTTAAATTAAGATTTAAATTAAGATTTTAGATTTTGATCATTAAAATCGGGTTAGCGATTTTATCAGTCACCATCTCACCCATGTTGTCTTCTCCATCATCACGCCTATACAACTGCAGATATACACATGCACGTTCAAATAAACCCAAAATTATACACCACACCATCGAAGGTACAACAAGCACAAAACCCACAGACCTCATATTCTCTGAGCGGTTCATTCCAAATCGAACAGGAATAAGACTTCACGCTGCTCTCATGGCTGTACATACACGTGTTATTACCTTTAAAAGAGAGACTAAAGAGAGGCTGGTGAGGGAAGACTGTTATAGCTGCTATAACACACCCAACTTCTTTTGAATTAATAAACAGATAAAAACATTCTCAATACGGCATGCCATTATTTCATAAAGAAAATATTTAACTGTTGATCTGTGTGTGGCTGTGGTGTAAGGGGAAGGGTACAGATGGACATGTTGTTGTTGAGGTGTGTGTACAATTCTACAATTTTACGTGTGTGTGTGTGTGTGTGTGTGTGTGTGTGTGTGTGTGTGTGTGTGTGTGTGTGTGTGTGTGTGTGTGTGTGTTTAGTTGCTCATTTCAGCAGAACTGAAAGCTTAATCGATTGTGAAACACACAGACTCAATCTGTCCCATTCTGTTTAAACACATTCCAAAACCTCCTGATGGGATTTTCTCAGGAACGTCGGCATCCCACTTCCCAGTGCACTGATCGACTGAGTAAAGACGTCCCCGCTGCTGTTTTATTAAAATGGACAGGATTGATTAAGTGTCTGGACTTAGTAATGAGCGGCAATGAAGCTAGAGGTCTCTCTCTGTCTCTCTCTCTCTCTCTCTCTCTCTCTCTCTCTCTCTCTCTCTCTCTCTCACACACACACACACACACACACACACACACACACACACACACACACACACACACACAGCATAAGTTATCTTAATAGTGATTTATGATTGATCTCTACATTACTGCAGCAGAGTAGCAGCTATAGGACTAATTGTCCTAATAATTTATCACAAGCTCTAACAGTTGCTCATTATTAATAATACACACACACACACACACACACACACACACACACACACACACACACACACACACACACACACACACACACACACACACACAGAGAGAGATGATGGCTGCACTTTGTCTCCCATTTAAAAAGCTCATCTGCTATAAACAAAAATCAAAGCACTTTTTTTTTATTAAAAACAAAAAACAACAAGAAAATAAAAGCCACCATGTTTCAACTGGACTGTAAGCGCTCGTCAAATTGAGTCATCTTTCAGAAGTCATCCTGTCTATACACACACACACACACACACACACACACACACACACACACACACACACACACACACACACACACACACACACAAACACACACACATGTGCGAGTGCTATAAGAGGCTCAGCGAGGATCAAAGCTTGACTGTGAAGGATTACTCCTCCCCATGTGTGTCAGAAACCTGAAACCTGAGTACTTGCACTCAAACTCTCTTCCTCCACTCATCCTCCCTCTTATTCATCTCTCTCTTTCTCTTTCTCTCTCTCTCCCTCTCTCTCTCTCTCTCTCTCTCTCATTTCATCATCTCTCTTCCTCTTATCCCTATCTCTTTCCCTCTCTCCATCACTCTTTCTCTCTCTCCCTCTTCCTTACTGTATCCCTCTCTTTCTCTTTTCATCATCCATCGCTCTTCCTCACATCCCTCTCTTTTTCTCTTTATTTGCCTCCCTCTCCAAAATCCACCATCCTTCTCTCTTTCTTCCTCAATGTATCACTCTTCATCATCCCTCTCTCCCTCTCGCTCTCTGTCTCTCGGTCCATGCTGGCTGCGTTTAGGTTCATGTGGACTGGGGTTTTCTTTTTATATATATAAAAAGAAAAACCCCAGTCCACATGAACCAAAATATATATATATATATATATATATATATATATATATATATATATATATATATATATATATATATATATATATTTATTTTACCTTTCTGCTTTCCTGTGAATGCCAAAAATTGTGTACTAGTCATAAATATATTATCGTTAGGCTAAAAGTTCAATATTGGGAGCAAAAATTTTTGTGAACTTTTTGCTCTAGCGTCAGGATGGTATCTGTCCCCGAGTGGGGAACGCCAGCTGTATCACTCCGCCAGGCACGACTGTGAAGGATGTGCTGATGGCAGTTGGGAAAAGGTTGGATTTAACAACATTTCTTCAGCATGAAGAAGAGAGTTTGTTCTCATTTGACGATGTACTTGGACGGGGGCTCGTGCGATATGGAAAGTTTGCAAGTAGCAATAAAATGAACCCAACTGGGATGTAAGAATGAAAGCCAGGGCTAGATGTGTTGTTTATAAAAAGCGTATACGCAAACACCCGCAGCATGAAGTGCTTTGAGTGTGAGGACATCTGGCACAGGAGGCTGGCGTGTCCTCATAAAGCCAAAGTTAGAGAGGAGACGTTAGTAGGAGGATGTTGGTGCTGCTGGTTCTGTTGGTGATGTAGGTCCTAGTTCTTCAGCTGGACCTGTTGATGCATCTGGACCTAGCTCTACTGCTGCTGTTGAGGTTAACAATAATGAGGTAAATTTTGAGGAAATTCAGGTCACAATTCAGAATGACGCTCATAATATCGAACTGGTTATTAATGTTGTTCTCCATCAGAACAGGAACGAAGTAGAAATGGCTAACTCTAGTAATAATGATGTAGCAAAAATTCTTAAATAAGGTGATATCTGATGATGATGGTGATGACGATGATGAGGATAAGAATAAGGAACAGGTGAAAGAAAAGGTTCATGTCTGGAACATCCAGGTGTGTGAGATTGTGCTGAACTGAGCACTGATCCCGAGATGAGAAATGATGCTACGCTCTCTGATGTTTGACCACAAACGACAGAGGACACATTTAATTCTGAGATTTAACCTTCGGTAAAAGTGGAAATAAAGGATTTTTTTCCCCGGATACAGAGGAATTCATAGCTTCAGTCCTAATGTTACCAAAAACGGTTCGTTATGAAGCTTTAAATTAAATGAAAAGGTTTCGGTTAAAGAAAATGTTAACGAAAGCAAATGCGTCACAAAAATAAAATAGCTAATCCACACAGGGTGTCTTCTTCTTCTTCAGCTTTTATTTTCTATCTCTTTATGGAGTCTTTAAGGTTGGGGTCCTTAAATATAAATGGGGGTGGGAACAGAAATAAGATGATGTCAGAGTTATTTAGAATTAAAAGGCTTGACATAGTTTTTAAACAAGAGACACACACTAGTTGTGATAATGAGACTGAATGGAGCACATGGTGGGAGGGACAATCTGTCTTAAGCCATGGAACAAATGCCGGTGTGGGTGTAGCCATTTTATTCTCCAAAAACATAGGACAAAAGGACGAATATTATTAATGAAAATATAATTTAGAGGAATTGTTTTTGTACTTGTAAACGTCTGTACACCAGACTGTGGGTCTGAGCGAGGAGAAGTTTTTATACAGCTGAAACAATGACTTCAGAAATTTGATCATAGAGTTTGTCTAATTATTGGAGGGGATTGGAATTGTACTACTAATATTAGAGTTGACAGGAAGAAAGAGGGAGGAGCCTCACAATGAGTCAGGTACAGTATCGTTACAAATTATTAAAGAGTCTGATTTAATAGATGGAGAAGTTGGAACACAGACATTAAACAGTACAGGTTTTTAAGAACAGTGGTGTAAGGCTGGATAGATTTTACTTGGGTAAGGTGTGGAATAATAGAGTGATGAATTCCTTGATTTCAGCTAATAGTCTATCAGAACATCACTTGGTTATTATTATTTTATTATTAAGTTTATAATAAAGATAGAATAATTTAAGAGAGAGTTACAATAAGAGAGCATTTAATGTTTTTACAGGATGCTTTAAGTCATTACAGGATGCTTTGTTTGGAGCAGTTGGAAGCTAAAGAATTGTGGGATGTGGTCAAAACATATACAAAAATATTTTGAAAGTGAAGTGCACACACACAGCAGTGAACACACACACACACACACACACACACACACACACACACACACACACACACACACACACACACACCCGGAGCAGTGGGCAGCCATTTATGCTGCGGCGCTCAGGGAGCAGTTGGGGGGTCCGGTGCCTTGCTCAAGGGCACCACAGTCGTGGCCAGCCCGAGACTCGAACCCACAACCTTCGGATTACGAGTCAGACTCTCTAACCATTAGGCCACGACTTGCCCCCCAAAAAATTTATTATTGCCACATATACATGGCAGCACAGCAGAATTATTTTCTTCACACACCCCAACTGAGGGGTTGGGGTCAGAGTGCAGGGGCAGCTATGATACATATAGCCCCTGGAGCAGGGAGAGTTGAGGGCCTTGCTCAAGGGCCCAGCAGTGGCAGCTTGGCTGTGCTGGGCCTTGAACCCCGAGCCTCCGATCAACAACCCAGAGCCTTAACCAGTTGCGCCACCACTGCCCTATTTGCCAGAAATTATAATTCACATGCTACATCAGTGTTAAAGGCAGCAGTGGAAGATCTTGAAAAGGATATAAAACAATTAGAGAGTGGAACAGGGCAAAATGAACTTTTAAATAAAAAGAAGAAAGAACTTGGCTCACTTCTACAAGAGCGAGTAAAAGGAGCATTAATATGGGCAAGAGTTTGCTCAGTCAGAGACATGGAATCTCGCAACTCATTCTTTTTTAACCTTGAGAGGAAAAGTGGACAGGAAAAGCAAATGCATCATCATCCTGATGAAACTGTAACATCCAACTCTATAGAAATAAGGAAGATGGCAGCAGGATTCTATACAGATTTTTATACAATGCTGAAAGTTGTGACTCTGATAGTGCCTCTGAATTACTTCGAGAACTACCTCGGTTGGAGGATGACCAGCGGAGATCATTGGACAAACCAGTCACATTCCAGGAGCTTACAGAGGCAATGCACCAGCTATCCATTGGCCGAACCCTCTGGAATTGATGGACCGCCCTCTGAGATTTATCAACATTTTTGAAATTTATTAGGAAAAGACAACAATTTCCCACAAGCTTTTCCCGGGTGGTCTTGTCCCTGCTCCCCAAGAAAGGGGATTTAGAACTCCTTAAACCTTGGAGGCCAGTCTCTTTGCTGTGTTCAGACTATAAAATATTTTCAAAATGTTTAGCAAATAGGCTAAAATGTTGTCTGGACTCACTGCTTCAAAATGACCAACCATACGGTGTTCCCAACAGACCAATCTTTTTTAATAAGGGATGTAAATAAATTAAATCAGCTAAATAATTCCAACATTGGTATTTTTCATTGGAGCAAGAGAAAGCATTTGATCGTGTCGCCCATCTGTATTTATTTTATGTTTTAAAGAACTTGGGTTTGGTGGAACATCGCAACAGTGCAATTGTTGTTTCTTTAAATGATGTTGCAAAAGTTAGAAAATTGATTCAAAAAGGCATAAAGATTAACAATGAACTTAAATTAGTTTCTGCTCTCAGTTCTCCAACAAAAAAGTGATACTGTCAAATGTTCCTCCATTTTTTATATCGTAGATGAAGTAATTGGTAAAGAATTGACTCTTTACAGGCGAATGGTCTTCACCATTAAAATCCCCCTTGGATGTAAGTCTCCATTGGTCAAAAACCTGCCGTCTTGTATTAGAGCGGTTTGACTACAATATATTTATTTCTGATGCTGGTTAATGAAAAGTTTTAAATGTAGTGAAGCCCGGTCTTTCTGAGCGACTGGGGCAGGACGCAGCTGAACCTGCTGGGGTTGTTCCCGCTGCGGCTACAGTTTGACCAGGTGCTAAGGGCCCCGGAGCTGCTGCTGCATCAGAACTGAAATAGAGTAAGTCCCAAGACCAGCCTGCAGCCCAGAGGTCTACTGAAGCTGCAGCAACACCGGAGGAGACCTGCTCAGCTGAACCAGTCCAGGAGAAGCCGTGCTCAGCTGAACCAGTCCAGGAGAAGCCGTGCTCAGCTGAACCAGTCATGGAGAAGCCTGCTCAGCTGAACCAGTCCAGGAGAAGCCTGCTCAGCTGAACCAGTCATGGAGAAGCCGTGCTCAGCTGAACCAGTCATTGAAAAGCCGTGCTCAGCTGAACCAGTCCAGGAGAAGCCTGCTCAGCTGAACCAGTCATGGAGAAGCCGTGCTCAGCTGAACCAGTCCAGGAGAAGCCTGCTCAGCTGAACCAGTCATGGAGAAGCCGTGCTCAGCTGAACCAGTCCAGGAGAAGCCTGCTCAGCTGAACCAGTCATGGAGAAGCCATGCTCAGCTGAACCAGTCCAGGAGAAGCCTGCTCAGCTGAACCAGTCATGGAGAAGCCGTGCTCAGCTGAACCAGTCCAGGAGAAGCCTGCTCAGCTGAACCAGTCATGGAGAAGCCGTGCTCAGCTGAACCAGTCATGGAGAAGCCTGCTCAGCTGAACCAGTCCAGGAGAAGCCTGCTCAGCTGAACCAGTCATGGAGAAGCCGTGCTCAGCTGAACCAGTCCAGGAGAAGCCTGCTCAGCTGAACCAGTCATGGAGAAGCCGTGCTCAGCTGAACCAGTCCAGGAGAAGCCTGCTCAGCTGAACCAGTCATGGAGAAGCCTGCTCAGCTGAACCAGTCATGGAGAAGCCGTGCTCAGCTGAACCAGTCATGGAGAAGCCGTGCTCAGCTGAACCAGTCTCGGAGAAGCCTGCTTAGTTTAACCAGTCCAGGAGAGGCCATGCTTAGCTGAAACAGTCCAGGAGAAGCCGTGCTTAGTTGAACCAGTCCAGGAGAAGCCGTGTCTGGCTGAACTGTACCAAGAAAGACCGTGCTCAACTTGGAAAAACCCAGTGGATTCTGGAGCAGTGATGGAGCTGCCTGCGCTGGCGGAGTCAGGCACAGAGATGCAGAGTAACTGGAAACACTGGCCACTACACCAGTGTAAGGGGAAAGGGGAGGTGTGGAGATGGTGGATGAGCCTGCTTTTAAAGTACCATCAAAAAAGAAAAAACAAGGTAGGGGTCAAGGAAGGAAACAGGCAAAAAAGGTACAAACGTAGGGGAAAGAGAATCAGACAATGATGACTATGTATCAGCTGTGCAAGGACATGGTGCAAGGACATTAACGATTTACATTTACAAGAAGGACATTTAAGAACCACCAAATGGCAAAAGATTATTGCATTAGAAGAGTTTTTCTTTGACCGCCAGCAGTTTTTACACGATGTCAAACATTTTAGAAAAGAAGGAGCTTTTATATTTGTGGAAATCTTTTGTTTGAAGAAACAGATAACTAAAGTGAATAGGGAAAATGCTGATGATGAGTAGTAGTATGTGTGGTGTATTTTATACTGGAGTGGTTTTTACCCTCGATGTGGTTTTATTTACATTATTATTTTTAATGAATGGGATACACATTGTGAGTTTAAATGTTAATGGATGAAGAAAATACAACAATAGTTATGCAAGTTACAAAAAAATATAAAAAGTTATGCAAAAAATACAAAAAGTTATGCAAGTTGTACAATGTTGTAAAGCAGAAGTGCATTGATGTTGCTATGCTGCAGGAAACCTACAGTGATGCCAACAATGCTGCTGATTGGGTAAAGGACTAGGATGGGTTGGTGATTTTAAGTCATAACACAACACTAAGTGGTGGAGTTGCCCTACAATTTGCTCTCAATTTTATTCCTTGTTCTTATTCAGTTGAAGAGATTTAAAATGGGAGGCTTTTAAAAGTGAAAGCTTTTTATGAGAATGAGGTTTTAGTGGAGAGGATTTTTTTTAGAGAAACTGAACAATTTGCTAATAATTTGCTGGCTGCAACAATGGTGATATTTTAATTTCAGGGATTTAAATTTTTTTTTTTGTACTTTTTTATTATGCAAACAGACAATTACAATATTTACAGAAGAGAAATTAGATGGAAAATACAAATACAAAAACCAACTAAACAAAACGTGTGTGTGTGTGTGTGTGTGTGTGTGTGTGTGTGTGTGTGTGTGTGTGTGTGAGGGAGTAGAGATATATGAAAGGAGCATGTAGTGAAGTACAACAGACATAACCAGAGTTAATATATATATATATATATATATATATATATATATATATATATATATATATATATATATATATTAGGGCTGGTAATTTAATGCGTTAATTAGATTTAACACACCCCGCCCCTCCCCACACTTGTACCAACGACTACACATCTTGCAATAAGCTGAAGTGGCGAGTTAGTCAAGCATGATGCCAAATGACACAGATCTGCCTGGCTTTCTGAAGGGCAAATTTAAATTCAAAACTTTCCAATGGAGCCACTGATAAAACCAAAGTCCTTTGCATTCTCTGCAATAAGGAATTTGCATACCATCAAAGTAGTTCTAGCATGAAGTACCACCTGAACTCAAAACATATTGCGAGCTCTGCAGTTAGTACCACCCCGGATGCTGCAAGCAAGCATTAAGTAAGTCGTCCTCAGAATCATTAACAAAAGCAATATCTAAATGGATTGCAATGGACTGTAGGCCTGTTAATATTGTGGAAGACAAGGGGTTAATGGATGTTTTTCGAATTTTGAGTTACGGCCATTGTAGCCTAAGTGATAGGCTTGTGTTAAATAAAAACTGCTGTTAAATAAATACTGCTTTTTTTTTTATAATGGTTCAATCAATTAGATTATTAGATTATTACATACAGTACACACACACATACTGTATATTTATATATATATAATTATTATTATTTAAATGGATATATATATATATATATATATATATATATATATATATATATATATATATATATATATATATATATATATATATATATATCCATTTAAATAATAATAATTATAATGACAATAATAATGATGAAGATAATAATAGAATCACACAAAACAAAAAAATACATAAAATAAATGTAACAAAAAATAACTGGAAAATGGGGTATGAGGAAAGTGACTATCAACATAGCAATAATAATAATAATAATAATAATAATAATAATAATAATAATAATAATAATAATAATAATAATAATGAAAAATCCAATTAAGAAGATATGACATAGTAATAATAGTATTAACAGTAGTAGTAATGATAAACCTAATTACAAATATACTCGTTTCATCTGGAATGAAGGGGAGGTTAAAGGAAGAGGACAAATAGAAATAGTAGTAGCAATAGCAATGATGATGATGATAATAATAATAATAATAATAATAATAATAATAATAATAATAATAATAATAATAATAATAACAATAATAATAATAATAATAATAATGTTGTTAATAATAATAATAATAACAACAACAACAACAACAACAACAACAATAATAATAATAATAATGGTAATATTGATACAGCTATTAATGATAAAGTATTATAAAGCTGCCTCTGAGACCCCTCATGGCCATGGCATAGGACAGACCCCCGCCAGCATCATATTGCAACAGGTTATCAAGGGTACCAAGGTTTTTAGGGATTTTAACTGTACAACAGATATTTAAGATCTGAACTCTGCAGAAAGTCATGCAGCTTCCCATAAGCATCTGTGGGAGATGATGGAGGCCCACAAGCTAAGTGTTATAAGGAAAATAAGACAAAGAGACAGTAAACGAGGGCCCATACCAGTCATTTATTATTCCAGTAAGCATCTCTGATCACAGTATGGTACATTGTACTATCAGTAAAGAGAATGTAAGGCCTAGGAGCTAAAGCGAGTTAAAAGGCCTACTGGCATTTTAACACTACACTTTTAGAAGATGCTGATTTTAGAGAATCTTTTGTTTATGTATGGAATTACTTTAAATCTGAGAAGGCAGCTTTTAGCTCTCTACAGCAGTTGTGGGATGTGACTAAAACACACATCAAAGTTTTTTGTCAGCAGCACACTCTCAAAATCGCAAGAGACATTGTTAGATCTCTGAAAGCTCTGGAGATAGAAATAGTAGAAGTCCCGGGTTTGGTGGCCACAGACGATCAAGGGCATATTGGGAGCTCTTGTCCACTCATGATTTGAAAGTGCGACTGAGATGGATGCCATCTGTTCTTCTTCAGTTTAGAGCAAAAGAATGGACAGAAAAAATTTATCCATGCTGTGCGACAATGCATTTCTGTGAAAATCGCAAGCAGGCAGTAAGCTGTACAGCAGTGAGTGTTCAGGGGCACAGATAGAGGAGGAGAGTTTAGTGTTGGACCAGGAAGCTCCCAGAGCAAGCAGGCACGAAGTTGGACAGGGAGCTGAACTGCAGGAGTTTAATGAAGTTCTCCAGTGGATGGAAAACGAATGGGCGCCAGGTATAGATGGTCACTCTGTTGAGTTCTAAAAGGCCTTCTGGACAGTTATAGTGCAGGACACGCTGGAGAAGAACATTGGTCAGTGCAAACATTGGTCAGCTTTCACTGAGCTGCAGTAGGGCTGTCCTGAACCTAATGCCTAAAAAGGGAGACCTGGCAGACCTGATAATGGTAATGAAGCAGCTTATTTACCAGGACCAGACATACTGTGTGCCCGATAGTTCATTTAGGTGACATAGGTGACATTCATAGATGACATTTTGGACAACTTCAGGCTATTGGGCTTAAAGGCTGGTCTGATTTTTCTAGATCAGGAAAGGCATTTGACAGGGTTGTGCATGAGTATTTGTGGAAGGTGCTGGAAACCTTGAGATTCAGACCAGGTTTCATAGCCATGATCAAGGGGTACTGAAGGTTAACGGTGGTTTGTGTGCCCCTTTTAGAGTGTACATAAGACAAGGCTGTTCTCTGTCAAGCATTTTGATTGCTCTTGCAGTTGAACGTCTTTTACACAAATTGAGGTCTTACTTTACAGTGTTTTATTCTTGTCAGGAGAAACAGGTTCAGGTGCCAGCTGATCAGTTTTAGCTTTGGTCAGGTAAAAAAAAACAAAAAACACAAGATTGCACAAAATACAGACTGTGAGGTTAAAATAATTTGCTCCAGACTTGTTGAATTAAGAATCCTCACTGATTTTAATTTTTATAAAAGCATGAATGATTTTTCCATCTCTGGGGTGTTGTGAGAATGCCCTATGCTCTGTTGTAGAAGGGAACCTCATCTTTCCACCAGAGCTAAACTAATTATCACTGTTATTTTAACCAAATTTATTTCAATTATTCTAATATTTTTATTTATTTCTTTAAATATTCATGGAGTCACTCTGATTTTTAATATATGTTACTTGTGCAAATAAAGGATTGTAAAAGTCAAAATCTCTCTATTTCTCTCTTACTTGTCTGTTTCTCTACAATTTTATACCTTTGTCTCTTCTTTTCTCTCACTCACTCTCGATCTCTCTATCTCTCTCTCTCACACACACACACACACAGCTCTAATCTCATTGTCAGTAAACATCTTCAGTCCATCTGACATTTTTTCTTTTATTATTATTCATTCCATCAAACTTCCACAAGTGGAAAGACAGGAATTCCTGATTCGGTGGAAAGCTGTAGCGTTTCTAATGTTTTTCCTTCTGGAGCTTGTACAGTTATTTGAGTAACATGTTAGGAAGTGGAAACACACGTGATGCTGTTCAAGATCCGTTTAATTTGATCAGGTAATTTTTAAATAGGATTTCATTACAGCCAAACTGACTGTTTTGTGTTCTTTGCTTGCAGGTAGAATAGAAACAGAATTAGATAGAATTGTTTTATTTTTTTTCCCCCTCAAATTTTCAATAGAAATGTACCATAATGAAAAGGAAGAAATAAATAAATGATTTCCATTTGTTTTTTTGTTACTTATTTATTTAGCGAAATCTTTTCAGGCCTTAAATGTAAAATAAGTAAAGGAATTATTTACTTGTTTATTTGTTTGTTTGTTTGTTTGAGATCAGAAAATGCTAACATTAGTGATATGTGAACTAAAATGAGGCATTTGTTTCAGGATGAATTATTTCTGACAATATTGCTCTATTAGTATTAAATTAATTTCCTCAAACACACACACACACACACACACACACACACACACACACACACACACACACACACGCACACACACGCACACACACGCACACACACACGCACACACGTGTGCTGCTGAAATCTGTTTCTTTGTTCTTTCTAATGATAAATCATTGATAACAGACACTTTTATTGCCGTCTCTGTTCACACTAACAGCGTGATTTGATCAGACGCTTTATCTGATTAGTAAACGGATAAAGCTGCGACACTCACGCGGGTCCCGTCGCTCTGATTTTCATTCTTTTCTTGTCCAGAACATTCACACATCTTCGTTTGGGGGATGGCCATCATCTATTAAACACATTTGATCCACCACTAAATTAGCAAATATGAATGACAGAAAATCACGCTCTGAAAGTTTTTAGAAGTCACATTTTAGCTCGTCACCGTTTCAGACGGATTAATCATTAAACTCTAAATTAAAACGATTTCTGCTATGACGTGGGGCTAATTGCCTTTTCATACAGCAGCGCTGGTCGTCTTCATAGAGACGGTGATCTGGTTTCCTTGGAAACCTGTGAGAGGCGAAAGCTAAAAATAAAAAGGCCTTTTTCACACAAATCATTGCTTCTGTCACACTCCAAAGAACAGGTATGACATTTCATCCGCTCCTGATTCTGCTGCTCCTCGTTTCCTTTTCACAGGTGACGTCTGAACACCAGAACCGATTCATTTACCTCCTCCTTCTTGTTCTTTTCTGGGAGTTTTTCAGTGACCGCCATTAGAGGCAACGACCTGAGAGAAAGTCACAACAGCACAAACTCCAGGGAGTCTCACTTTTCTCCCTCGTTACAACATAGTGCACAATCAATGTCTGTAGTGCTCATATAGAGAAGTGTAATGTTACCCACAATGCACTGTAAATCTGCCGAACAGCACTACTGTCAAGTGCTTGGTGATAAAAACATACTCTTTACTTATATTTTACAAATTTACAAAAAATTTGTACAGTTTGCTATACAACTAGTCTAATGAACATGTTACCATGGAAACACCTAACACTTTAGAAGCTCTAGGTGTCGTTATTAGTACAGAACATGGAGGTCCATTTGTTTTCTTCTTCTCAAAGCGGTTATCATAAAGGACACAATAACACGGGATCATTTCTGAGAATGTTGTTTATTCGTTAAACATTTGTCAAAGCAGTTACACAAGAAATGTGGTTAGTTCATCGTGTTTGTATAAACTTAACTGACCATCATGAAATCATACAAATGTCAGTAAGTTATTATGATTTTATACCTGGATCATGCTGTGAAGTTTTTCTGTAATGAAATGACAGTCTGCATGAGGAGGAGGAGTTAGTGTGAGTCTGCGGTAGCCAGTGCACTGCAATGGATGAGCTGCGTTATTGGAAGACTTCAAACATGCCACACTTTCACACACAGGAGGCGCTCTTTCTATCCCTCAGTGCTTATTCCCCACTTTTTCCCTTGCTTTTTTTTTTTTTTTTTTTGTAAACTTTGCCTTTTAGGGAGTTTTGTGGGTGGGGCTTAATGTAGTCATGTGTGTACATGAGTACAAAGAAAATCCACGAAATCTTCAAAAAATCTCATGTCAATTTTTAGTTTGAAAACATTTCCATTTACAGCTGAAAAAGTTACGAACGAAACCCGTTGTCTTTTTTTTTTGTTAGTCATGAAGCAAAAGCGCTAATAATCTCAATCAGATAAATAAAATAATGTATTTGTTTTGGCTCTCTGGTCTGAATTTATTTCAAACATTATCAGTCCATTAGTATTAAATTCATTTAAATACATACAGTAATACAAAGCACCTGGACGGCTGCGGAAATCCGTTTCTTTGTCCTTTGCAATGACAAGAATAACAAATGCCTTTTATTTCCCTCGTTGTTCACACTAGCGACATCATTTGACCGGTTTCTGATTAGTGTGCGGTTGCTGGAACAGGATAAAGCTGGGACGGTTGCATGGATGCCGTCGCTCTGTTTTTAGCTCTTTTCTTCCTGTGCAGGTGTTTTGAGCTTCCCGTCATTTATCAGAGATGGGGAGATAAAGAGCAGCAGAGGGAGGCTTTAATCAGTCCATTAGCATGAGAAAAACAGCATTAACATGGCTCAAACAAGAGTGCTTAAAAATCATGAAACAGTGTGTGTGTGTGTGTGTGTGTGTGTGTGTGTGTGTGTGTGTGTGTGTGTGTGTGTGTGTGTGTGTGTGTGTGAGATTAATGCTAATCAGTCTAATTGTTTATTTAAAAATAAGTGATATTATTTCTCTGTTCCTTCCACTATCTTTCCTGTCTCTTTTTCTGCAGTGCTTGTGTTTTGACCTTGAGCTAATCGCAATTCCATGTGGTGAATAGGAGGATTTTTTTTTTGTTATCAGAAATGTGTGGAAATAGAGCGATAGAGAGATATGTGTGGAACAGGAGAAGAAAGGACAAGGCTCCAGATTGAGAACCATGCTCTTAATACTCTGGTGTGTGTGTGTGTGTGTGTGTGTGTGTGTGTGTGTGTGTGTGTGTGTGTGTGTGTGTGTGTGTGTGTGTGTGTGATTAGAAGCAAGAGAGAGAGAGAGAGAGAGAGAGAGAGAGAGAGAGAGAGAGAGAGAGAGAGAGAGAGAGAGAGAGAGAGAGAGAGAAATACTTAGCAGATGGTGAATGAGAGATAGAAAGACACAAAGTGAGAGGAAACAAAGTGAGAGGACAAACACTAAAGCCTTGTGGCACACCTAAACTTTCAGAATGTGTGTGTGTGTGTGTGTGTGTGTGTGTGTGTGTGTGTGTGTGTGTGTGTGTGTGTGTGTGTGTGTGTGTGTGGCAGTATCTACTCACACAGTACATATTGAGTTGTCATGGGAACATTGCAGAACTTCAGTTTAACTATGCGTGGGTTAGTGCGCTGTCATTATCATGCAATTGCACTCTTTCTCTCTATTATACACACACGCGCACACACACACACACACACACACACACACACACACACACACACACACACACACACACACACACATATGTATATACAGAGATTTGGAAATCAGATGGAAGATCAGACATCTAACAGGTGAACTACACTTACATTTACAGCATTTGGCAGAAGCCCTTGTCCTGAGCGACAGTACAGAAGTGTTTAAGTCTCTATCATTGGATACATTAACTCTGGTTCACTAGGTTACATACTTAAGATACCATGATCCTAAAACCTTGTTTTTTTCTTCATTAACATACAGTATATGCAACAAACAGGGAAGGAAGTGCTAGTTGAAGTGTTTCATAAATAAGTAAGTCTTCAACCATCATTTGAAAATAGCCAGTGACTCAGCTGTCCGGACCTCTAGGGGAAGTTCATTCCACCACCTTGGTGCCAGAACAGAAAAGAGTCTTGTAGTATACTTACCTCTTACCCTGAGAGGTGGTGGAACCATTCGAGTAGTGCTGGTAGACCTGAGGGTGTGAGGTGCAGTGTGAGGAGTGATGAGGGCTTTGAGGTAAGAGGGAGCTGGTCGGTTTTTGGCTTTGTAGGCCAGCATCAGTGTTTTGAATCTGAGGCGTGCAGCTACAGGAAGCCAGTGGAAGGATCGCTTTGGCAGGTTGAAAACAAGCCGCGCAGCTGCATTTCGGAACATTTGCAGAGGACGAATTGCGTCCATAGGCAGACCTGCCAGCAGTGCATTGCAGTAATCCAGTCTTGAAATGACAAGAGACTTAACCAGTGCCTGAGCAGCCTGTGTGGACAAAAATGGCCGAATCCTTCCAATTAGGGAGACACATTAGCAACATGAGAGGAAAAGGACAGTTGATTGTCCATGATTACCCCAAGGTTGCGAGCTGTGACTGAAGGGGAGAACTACTGTAACACCTAACTTTCTAAAACACCCAACAGATCTCATCTGTATTGCGTTTTTCAGGAAACACTTCAACTAGCACATCTTTCCTTATCTTTTGCATTAAAAAAAAACCTTTGACACTTTTTCAATGTAACTTTGAACAAATGTTTTAAACTCATGGTATCTTAAGTATGTAACCTAGTGAACCTGCATTAATGTATTCAATGTTAGAGATTTAAGCACTTATGTACGTCGCTCTGGATAAGGGCGTCCAAATGCTGTAAATGTAAATGTAATTTAAAATGTTTATTACCCTTTTAAATCCTGTCTTGAACCTAAGAGTGCTTAAAAGTGAACCGAAATGAAAAAGTATGCTAATATCAACCTAAATCAGGCTACCATTTAAGATAAAACTCAAAACTTCAATACAGTATTAAGTACTAAAGTAGTCAATCAAGTGAGGTACAGTAGAAGTGTTTACTTCTTACTTATGTTTTATTTAAACTACTTTGATTTACTCAAACTGCTGACCAAATTTCACACATAAAACATTTGGCTAAATTTAAACAGTAATTTCTCGGTTCGTCCAATCTATGAGTCCAAAACTTTCCCTTTTATTAAATAGTAATAAAAAAAAGGTCAATGATTAAAAAAAAAAGTCGATTCAAAGAGTCAGAGAGGTTTGCGAACCACTCATCACTGCTCTTAATCCCTTATCTGCTTTCATGCGATTCGAATTTTATTTATAACACACATTTCGAAGTGAAATGCTTTTCACGAATGTCCTCGTCTGTCCTCCCCAGTGATGTTCAAGGACCAGGCTGTGATTTTTTTGTCAGGATGTTCTCAAAAGTACAGTGTAGATCGTAGCATAGTATATGTGCTGACTATAAATATCTAAATATTTTTCCTATTTATTCTTTTTTTTTCTTTTTATTATCAAATTATTTAATAATATGACTTTTGCTTTATATCTGATAATATGGATTTTTACTTTTTTGACACATGGAAAGCATTCACAGGTCTCTCTCTCTCTCTCTCTCTCTCTCTCTCTCTCTCTCTCTCTCTCTCTCTCTCTCTCTCTCTCTCTCTCTCTCTCTCTCTTTTTTCTCTCTCTCTCTCTCTCTTTCTCTCTCTCTGTCCCCCAGGGAGGTGTTGGTGCAGAAGAAGAGAGCAGTGTGTGTCGGTCTGCCATCCACAGAACTGCACGAGAAGCAGAGGACAAGCCTGGCAGCACCTCTCCCACCTGAGAAGCGAGGTGTGTGTGTGTGTGTGTGTGTGTCGTGTGTGTGTGTGTGTGTGTCGTGTGTGTCTGTGTGTGTGTGTGTGTGTGTGTGTCTGTGTGTGTGTGTGTGTGTGTGTGTGTGTGTGTGTGTGTGTTTGTGTGTGTACACGCTCACATTTGCATACACTCATGAAAGGGTGAGAACAAGAGGACATAATTACAGCTAGTGGTCTAAAAGTGTAGACCACTTTAGCTGTTAAAGAGTGAGTGTGATGGGGTGCTTAGTGTGGAGAGAGAGAGAGAGAGAGAGAGAGAGAGAGAGGGGGGGGGGGAAGAGACAGAAAGGGATAAAATTGTAGAGAAACCCAGACAAGTAAGAGAGAAATAGAGAGATTGGAACAGAATGTGTTCATGCTGTGAAGTTTTCATCTCTCAACTTTAACATTAACCTCTCCCTCGCTCTCTCTCTCTCTGTCTCTCTCTCCCTGTCTCCGGTTGCCATGGTGAACACCTACGCTCAGCACCGTATTCTGATCTCTCTATTTTTACCACAGTAACACTGGAACTCACCATCAAACCACCATCATCAGCCTGTGTATGTGTTTTGCTGTGGAAGTAGTAGAGAGGCATTGCATCAGTTTGTATTAAATGTGTATCTCGTCTGTCACTGTGATGTTCTGCTCAGCGTCCATGTGATTTACTCTCAGATAAAGGTGTGAGGACGAAACAGACTTGTCCAGAAGTCACATACAGATGGCTCAATCTAAAAACCCTGCAATCTCTCTAAACTATTGTTTGCTATTTATAAAAAAAACAACAAGTGAATCACCATACCTCATCTTTTCTCCTCTATTATTAGCACTCATTTCCAATAAACAAACAGAAGACAAAATGAAACGTCTAGTTTGACGTAACTATAGTCACACACGACGGCTGAGATGTGATCTGGTTGTCAAGGCCAAGAGCTGCGAGAGCTTTGTGTGGGAGGAGAATTTTCTCTCTCTCTCTGTCTCCCTCTCTCTTGCCTGTCAATCACAGTGATATTAACCGTTCCAGGTCATCTGGAAGCTTATGTATGTGGAAGAGGGCAGATGGCGCTTTCCCTCAGCCATGTGTGACACCACTTTGTGAGGCAGCTTGAGCATCAGGTTAAAAAGATGTGGTTGTCTAGATAGTTTAGAGCGTGTGAAATAGTGAAACACTTACTCTGAGAGCACAGCTACAATACGATACAGCACCCCTTGAGAGGTTAAGGGCTTAACAGGGGCAGCTTGGCAGTGGTTGGCAAAGGCTTGAACCACAATTCTCCAATCAACAACCCAGACCATTAACCAGCTGAGCCACCACTAGCCTCCACCCTCCCGCTTTCTTAGCTGCCTTACGGTAGCAGAGAGCTGCCCATGATCAATTTAGAGAGAAATTTGGGGCAAAGGCTGGTGGTAAGAAGGAGGGGGATCTGATTAAAAAAGGTGTTAATCAAAAGACATAATAATATCTCAACCATACAGTGGTGAAAGTACCATCTCAGTATACCTTATTACAGCTACCACTTTACTGAACAATTCAGAACCTTGTCACATTTCTCATCCATAATTTAAAAAAATATCGATCAAGAAATAGCATATCCAGTCAGCATATATACTCCAGGTGTATATAAGAATATGCACACACACACACACACACACACACACACACACACACACACACACACACACACACACACACACACACACACTGCAGATACATTAAAATGATTGTGTGAACATGAAGTGTAATAGTCTTATATGCTCTTTATATTGCGTCTCTTTGTAGTTGTGATCCTTCCATTGGTAGATGAAGATGAAGACAAGGTTTTGTCTCTCGTCTTGGTAAGTTTGCTCTCTATCTCTCACACACACACACACACACACACACACACACACACACACACACACACACACACACACACACACACACACACACACACTTTTTAGAAAGCGCTCCACTCCAAACCTTGTAATTTAATGCATCATCATTCCACAGTGCAGAGGATTTTTGTCTGCGTGCTGAAAATGAAAAGTATGACTTGAGTGACTATGATTAAAAAAATGGAAGTATGGTTTCCATAAAAGTTAGAAGGTTGAAAATTCTAAATGTTTTTCAGATGGAATGTCTGCAAATTGTAAGTTGTGTGTGTTTACTCCCAATACATCTGAGTGCAGTTTCTAAAGAAAAAAGAAAGATGCATGCTTGCTTGCGTTTTATATTTTCTCTTCATCTGTACCTAAATTTTTCCATTTCTTCCATAATGGTTTTGTAATATTTAGTAGCTTTTCTTATTGAATATATCTGATATATCTGTCACCACATGGTTTCTCAAAAAATATCAACATTTTAGTTAAAATTTTCTATGCTGGTCCAAAATCAAACACCGGTTCCAATAATTCATCATCAGTGTTGTAATTCTTAGTTTGTTCGGGTCATTTTTCAGCTCTTTTTGAAGTCCCTTATTTCGCTAAAGCTCATTAAATCTCATTCATTTACCACCGTAATGTTTTAATGAGAGAACGTGTAGCTCTTAAAACCTATTCCATCAAGTTCTCAGAAAGCGAGGCGTCGTTAATGTTTACGCACGTCTGAGTTTACAAGCTAATTTACGTCCCGAGCGTTTCCTCATGAAGAGACAAGGTCATCGTTTAGGTTTATAGGATTATAGTTACAGCTATAAGAGTCTTTTAAATAAAGAGCCATATTTCATTTATAAGTTCATTTCGAAAATGAAGAACTTCTCACAGACTTCCTCAAAAAATTCCTGTGTGTCTGTGTTTAAGCTCAGAATTAGTCTCACACCTGCTAAACCTTATGAAATGCGTGATTTAAAACACACACTGTGTGAAATATCCAGGACTGTGCTAACAGACTAAATCAAGTAAATCAGGATGTTTAG
>NC_062528.1:4244596-4277096 GCF_022655615.1 Tachysurus fulvidraco | reverse complement strand
TCTTATACCTCTACTAGGGCTGGGCGATATGGCTGAAAACTGTATCACGATATCAGTGTTTCATATCGGTCGATATCGATTATTATTGATATTTTTAAATACCCATTTAAAATAAGGACCAGGAGAAAAATATATTACATTTAAACATTTTTATTTGAAACTTAACCTTCCTCTGATTATAATCCCCTTAGTTATTAAGACAGAAATGTCAACAACCAGGAATACTCAAATAATTATAATGTAAACATAAGTCTAAAGTCACAATGAACACTTAACAATTATCTCTTAACATTTAAGGTGCAAAATGAAAGAAAATGTAAGAAATGCTTAATAAAGTGTAATAAAATAGTGCAAAGTGTTAAATATAAACACAGAGAAACCTGAGAATTTAGTGCAAGTTTAGTGCTAGGAAGTTCACTAGCTGTTCAGCTTCTGGTGAATAAAGTGTTTTAAAATATGGGCAGTGTTTTTTAAGCATAAATAAAACTGAGGTAGACTGAGATACATCTGTAATATAAAAAACAAACCTGAAACAGTACAGTAAGATTGTTTGAAATATAAAACCTGCAGAAATAGGAAAAAGTAGCTGACTTTTCCTATTTTATTTACAATTTCCTTGCTTGCTGCGGCTCATTTTCTACTTATAAGTCACCGGTTACTGAAGAGGAATCCAGCAGACCAGCACAAGATAACGATATGGCGCAACCAAACTTGATACTGTTACATGATTGGCTGTTAGCGTGTCACTCCCTTTGTTGCTAGGTTACCAAAAAGAGAGTGCCTTTGTTAATGCAACCAAACTTGCTTCGCAACCTCTGTTTTCTTCTGACGAAGAATAAAAAATATTGAACTTTTTATCCAACACATTTTTTATTGATCTCGATCACGTGTCTATCGCGATACATATCGTTATCGCTTTATCGCCCAGCCCTATCCTGTACACTCTAAAAGGGGCACATAAATATCCTCTGATTCTGTTCGCAAAGCATGTACAGTATGAATCTTTTCTGTCCATTCTTTTGCTCTAAACTGAAAAAGAACTTAGATGAAGCATCCTTCTCAGTCACACTTTTAAAGAGAATTTTTTTTTAAAAAAATGCCAACTGATGTTTAAAACCATACAAATGATCTAATTTTGTCAGGAAGTGTGTTATCTTTAGCGTGGGCCCACGTGTACTGCCTCTCTTTCCTCATTAAAAGTTCTTCATATATCACATCCCACCCATCACACCCATCACCTATCACACCCATATATAACTCGTGGGCCTCCATCATCTCCCTCAGACGCTTACGGGAAACCACATGAGGTTTTACATTGCTCCAATCTAAAATATCTGTAGTAAAATTTAAATCTCCACCTAAAATTAAAATATCAGCAGTGTTACAGTCAGCAATCACTTCGGAAAGTTTATCTAAAAAACTCAACCTCTCCACTGCATTGGTGGAAGCGTACACACAGATAAAAACTAAAACCGTATTCTTATAAAAAGCTTTTACTTTTAAAAGCCTCAAATTTAAAATCTCTTAAACTGAATAAGAACAAGGAATAAAATTGTATGCAAACAGCAAGGCGACTCCACCACAATATCGATTCCAGAATTTGGGTGAACTTCACAAGGAATGGACTGAGACTGGGGTCAAGGCATCAAGAGCTACCACACACAGACATGTGAAGGAATTTGGCTACAGTTGTCGTATTCCTCTTGTCAAGCCACTCCTGAACCACAGACAAGCTGGGCTAAGGAGAAGAAGAACTGGACTGTTGCCCAGTGGTCCAAAGTCCTCTTTTCAGATGAGAGGAAGATTTGTATTTCATTTGGAAACCAAGGTCATAGAGTCTGGAGGAAGGGTGAAGCTCATAGCCCAAGTTGATTGAAGTCCAGTTTCCACAGTCTGTGATGATTTTAGGTGCAATGTCATCTGCTGGTGTTGCCCCACTGTGTTTTTTGAAAACCAAAATCACTGCACCAGTTTACCGAGAATGTTTAGATCACTTTAAGATTCCTTCTGCTGAGCAGCTTTTAAAAGATGCTGATTTCATATTTCAGCAGGATTTGTCACCTGCCCACATTGCCAAAAGCACCAAAATTTGGTTAAATGACCATGGTGTTGGTGTGTTTAACTGGCCAGTAAACTCACCAGACCTGAACCCTATAAAAAATCTATTGTTTATTGTCAAGAGGAAAATGAGAAACAAAAGACCAAAAAATCCAGATGAGCTGAAGGCCACAGTCAAAGAAACCTGGGCTTCCACACCACCACAGCAGTGCCACAGACTGATCACCTCCACTCTACACTGAATTAAGGCAGTAATTAAAACAAAAGGAGCCCCAAACAAGTATTGAGTACATATACAGTAAATGAACATACGTCAACATCAACAATTCACTAAAAATATTTTTTTTTCTGGTCTAATTTTCTGAGATAGTGAATTGGTGTGTTTTTTTTAAATGTGAGCCAAAAACATCACAATTAAAAGTACCAAAGACTTAAACTACTTCAGTCTGTGTGTACTGAATTTATATAATACACGAGTTTCACTATTTGAGTTGAGTTACTGAAATAAATGAACTTTTCTTCAACATTGTAATTTATTGAGATGCACCTGTAAATATTCAAAGTTGTTTAAAAGGGAAGAATTGCACAAAAAAATGGCAAAAAAATTCCAATCCCCCTTTTACACACGCTACACGCCACGGCTTCTTTGACAGCTTTGACGTGAAACGTCGTCGCATGTCCAATGAACAATTAGAGGCACAGTTAAACTCACCTGGTTCTGTTCAAACCCATTTCACTGAGCACCCCCACTCTCACAATGCACTTTCAGAACACCAGTATAGTCTGATACACAGAGTGTCTGTGTGTGTGTGTGTGTGTTTGTGTGTGTGTGTGTGTGTTTGTTCCTGACAGCTCATCATTGCCTGTAAAAGAGTCCATATGATACAGAAGAGTGTGAACCGATCCCACAATGCACCACTAAGTGCAAACACCGCAAGTAAGAAGGAGAAAGACTACAGAGAACTGGACCGCAAGATTCTACAGCTCTGTGGTATGGAGTCAGATATTTACCTACAGTCATATATATAGTATATACAGTATACATACATATATATATACCCTGAACAAAATTATAAATGCAACACTTTTGTTTTTACCCCCATTTTTCATGAGCTGAACTCAAAGATCTAAGACTTTTTCTATGTACAAAAAAGGCCTATTTCTCTCAAATATATAATCTGTGTTAGTGAGCACTTCTCCTTTGCTGAGATAATCCATCCACCTCACTGGTGTGGCATATCAAGAAGCTGATTAGACAGCATGATTATTGCACAGGTGGTGTGACCACCATTTGCCCCATGCAGTGGAACACATCTCCTTCACATACTCACATACTGTATTTGTGATTGTGGCCTGTGGAATGTTCGTCCTCTCCTTTTCAATGGTGTGCAAAGTCCATTTTGTTCAGTATATATATACATGATGGCTATATATATATATATACAGTGGGTACAGAAAGTATTCAAACCCCTTTAAATTTTTCACTCTTTGTTTCATTGCAGCCATTTGCTAAAATCAAAAAAGTTCATTCATACTACTCATTAAAGTACACTCAGCACCCCATCTTGACAGAAAAAAAATGTAGAAATTCTTTGCTGTGACGCTCATATTTAACTTACATGCTGTCCATTTTTTCTGATCCTCCGAGAGATGGTTCTACTCCTTCATTGGAGTCCAGCTGTGGTTAATTAAACTGATTGGACTTGATTAGGAAAGGCACACACCTGTCTATATAAGACCTTACAGCTCAACTGAAGGAACTGTCGAAGGACCTGCCCAAGGAGCTCAGAGACAGAATTGTGGCAAGGCACGGATCTGGCCAAGGTTACAAAAGAATTTCTGCAGCACTCAAGGTTCCTAAGAGCACAGTGGCCTCCATAATTCTTAAATGGAAGAAGTTTGGGACGACCAGAACTCTTCCTAGACCTGGCCGTCCAGCCAAACTGAGCCTTGGTGAGAGAGGTAAAGAAGAACGCAAAGATCACTGTGGCCCTGACCTAAACCCAATTAAGCATCTCTGGAGAGACCTGAAAATGGCTGTCCAGCAACGTTCACCATCCAACCTGTCGGAACTGGAAAGGATCTGCAAGGAAGAATGGCAGAGTGTCCCCAAATCCGGGTGTGAAAAACTTCTCAAGAAGACTCATGGCTGTACTAGCTCAAAAGGGTGCTTCTACTCAATACTGCAAAGGGTCTGAATACTTATGACCATGTGATATTTCAGTTTTTCTTTTTTAATAAATTTGCAAAAATTTCTACATGTTTGTTTTTTTCTGTAAAGATGGGACACTGAATGTACGTTAATGAGAAACTAGATTTTTAAAGTTCGACGCGACAAACTTTTGTGTTGGCTTTGATGGTGCAAGTATTCGCAAAGGCCGATGCTTTTTGGAGGCAAGTGGACAGAAAGATTGTGAAAGCTACAGGACCGCTAGGGTGCCAATACCCGTGAGGCAGTTCCTCTCTTTGTGCTGAGTGTTTTGATATGTCACATGTCCGTGTTGTGCAAATTTTTGATTTTCACGTGACGTGGCCAGAATACTTGTGAGACAGTTCCCCTCATTGTGCTGAATGTTTTGATATGTCACATGTCCATGTTGTGCAAAATTTGTGATTTCGCTTATTTTGGGGGGCAGGGCTACTTGTGCCATCACCAGTATACCCGGTGGGGTGCCATTACTTTTGGACAAAAGTGACTACTGAGGTTTTGCACATTTCATGTCAATACTACAGTCATTATGGGATTCTACTTATTATATTGCATAGAAGAGTACCGTAAAACTTCAAATAATAGCCCGGGCTTCTATTTACCCAAATCGCCGAACTGCACCGGCTTGTATTTGAAACAGGCGTCTATAAGAGACGGGCCTTTAATTTAGTGTTGTGATGTGAGGTTACCACATTATATTACGTTTTATTTATAATTAATTCGAATGTGTTTAACAAATCATTTAATGTAAGAAATGTCTTAGATTATTGGCAGCACAAAAAACGATGTGACAGCAATGGGCAGAAGAATACAAGTTACCGCTAAAATCCATCGAGCATATGAACTTGTTGCCTGAAAACACATCAACAAGAAAGAATGAAGGCTACCCTGTAAAACAACTGCAATCATGTGATAGATTTACTCTATTCATCACTATCATCATCCCTGCGATCCTCAATTACAAGTTCTTTGGCGAATTCCTCCTCCTCTTCGCTCTCCTCCACTTCTCCCTCTCCGGCCTCTGCTAACTCTGCCTGCCTTGCTTGCACTAACAGCTCCCGCCCAGATGCGCACTGGCTCCCTATTTGAAACAATGGATAAGGTGATCCTCGCTTCCATCTGAAGCTACTGTCAGGCCACATAACTAAGGATAACATCCCGAAGTTAATGAAATATATTATCTCCTTTTTCTCCCTCGCACACACAAACACACGTGTGCGTGCAAGCGTACCTTAAAGGAATTTTTCAGCCGCTCCGTATCCAGCTTTTCCCATGCTTGAAGTACCCAGGAAACCAACAAGCGGCGAGCTGGGGCACTCATATTTCCTCCAGCTGTGTACTCTTTGTCCACATCCCCTGCCATCCAGTAGTCATAGGACTCGTGCAGACTGGCTTTGATTAGTTGGTTCCATACGACGTCAGGGGCCTGTATGTACTTTGTACAGCCACCGGGTATCACAGCCTTGGTTATGTTGTAGCCCCTTTTGAGCTCAGCTTTGGTTGCTGCGCTGATATGACAGCGATATGAATCCCAGGCTAGGAGACGAGGGGCGAAATTGAGCTTTCCCACCACTCTCTGAAGCCAGTCTGCAGTCAACTCCTCGTTCATCCATCCATTTTTGGACGTGGCCACCACCACCCCACTGATATTTTGCATTGATTTCACCTCCTTGATCCCCCCTTTGAAGACAATGCAAGGTTTCAATTTGGTCCCGTCTGCTTTCGCAGCCAACAGCACAGTTAAGTGGCTCTTCTCATGGCCTGTGGTTTTCAGTGGAACACTGCATGCACCTCTTGCATCCACCGTTGTAGAGCCCACCATATCAAACCACACCTCTGTTTCGTCCATGGCTATAATGTTTTTCGGCTGTATTTTCTTTGCCTTAATAATCTGCGTTGTATATGTGACAAAATTCACCAGTTTGTCAGTGAAGTGCTTGACATCTTTCTGGGCCACAGTTGTGCGTCTTCTGACTGAAAAGTCGTTGCGCTTCAGGAATTTGTCCAGCCAGCCAGCGCTTGCAGTAAAACTCTCCTCATCCCTGCCATCACTCACTGTTGCATACACTTCTTTTGCCTTGGCCCTGATCATTTTACGTGAGACTCTGAGATGCTTTGCCCGCATGCTGTCGATCCCCATGTGATGAAATATATCTGCTAGAAGAATGGTGTTTATCGCCCCAGTTAAAGTTCCTGAGACTTGTAGACTCCATGTCCCGGAGTGTTTAGGCAGTTCTGGCAGCTTGTGGTGGTTCAACAACTTGCTTTTCTCCCTTTAATTTGTCATCAGTCTATCTGTTTAAAGCATTCATTATGGAATTCTTGAACAAATCAGGTTTTAATTACGCTCATGCCAAAATAAATACTCAGGCAACACGTAGTGAAGTGAGCTGAGAGACACTGGCACTCCCTGTCACACACGCTCACCTCCAGCTGTTCACTGGCCTTCTTCCTCCCTCCACCTACAGTCTGGCCCTTTTGTCGTCTTCCTCAGACAGACGTTGCAGTTCAGCTTTATTTTTACGCCATTCTCGAACTCTCTTTGGATCAACCGAAAAATGTCTTGCCGCTGCTTCTCCCAAATTTTTTTTCGGCAAATTTGACAACTGCCAGCTTAAATGTCAAATCATACTTTTTTCTTTTTGTCTCCATGGTGGTATTGGGAGAATTAAGAAAAACTGAAGACTAAAAGAAAGTTCGTTAACCTCTTTGTTATGTTGCCGATCTGACGGGTATCAAATACAACCTGATACTAAAAAACAGACCAGGCCTCTATTTGAGACCGGCCTTTATTTACCCAAACCTGTCGTCACACCAGGCGTTTAAAAGAGACAGGCGTCTATTTGGGACTCGGCTATTATTTGAAGTTTTACGGTACATGTAATTTTTACTGTTGAATGAACAATAGATAGATAGATAGATAGATAGATAGATAGATAGATAGATAGATAGATAGATAGATAGATAGATAGATAGATAGATAGATAGATAGATAGATAGATAGGTCGTAAATATATTGACTGGGGGTCAATACTTTTGGAAACATTGGATTGATAGTGTGGAGTTGAGAGTTACAAGAGAAGAGAAGCCTGAGCTCTGCGCACGCTGCGTGTGTGAGAGCTTAGAGGAATTTTAAGAATTCCCCATTCAAGTCTATGGGAGTTTCGATCGTCGACTACGGGAAAACCAAAAGTTCAGTCGGAACCCCAAAATAAAAGTGCGTCTGGAGTAAGGTCCTAAAGAACCTGTCCGAGAACTTGCCGAGTTATAAACCTCCGAAGTTTATAATGGAAGTCTATGGGAAAAAAGGCCAGTTTGAGCTTCCGTACTGGGAACGCTGGAATTCCGATGGCTTAGAAAAATAGGAGCAACAAACTTCAGACCAGGGTCTACGACATATCTGAATATGGTGCATGTGGATCAAAAGCCGTAGGCCGCATTAAATTTTATAAAAAGTTAGCTAAGAACAATAACTCCAGTAGGAAAACAGAATGTTGGCTTCTACAAAGACAACATAATAAAATGAACTTTTTTGATTTTAGAAAATGGCTACAATTAAACAAAGAAGGAAAAATGTAAAGGGGTCTGAAAACTTTCCGTACCCACTGGAAGCATAGCTCTAGATTGAACCTGATTGTATGAGTGAATTGTCCACAAACCTAATACTCATGTTTTATGGGAAAAAATTCAGATGTAAAATCAGTCTTCTGATTTAAAAGTGATGAGTGTTTTCTCCACATCTGTTGAGTCTGTATGATTCATGTGGACGACATAACACACGACATATTTTTCCGTCTCCAGCCTTATTCAAACGGCATTATCTCGTTCCAAAGATACCTATAATAAGTGATTTACAAGCCTATTCTAAGGAATCCCAGTTGGCTATAAATAAACATAAAATGAGGTTTTTAAGCCATTTACGCTTGAATAGAGTCTCATCACACCATAAGTTTATTTACTTAGGGTTAGAGTTATCCCATAGCAAATACATTTTAATCAGACATTAAGCATCTATTATTTTGTGATTGCCAGACGGTGGCAAAAAAAATTATGCTGACAAAAGGATAAAGAATTCTTTTTTTTTATTCACACACAAAGGTACTGAATTGTTATTTAAACCCAGAATCTTCATGTGGGTTTCGGGTTTAAATAAGAGATCACCAAAAAACACACACAAAAAAACTACTAATAAGGTTGTTACTAAACAGATAAAGATATTGTTGTGTTTATTTAATGAGGCTCAGGTTTATATGTTATATGTAGAGGAGCTGGAGGAGAGAGAGAGGAGGTGCCCATGGCTGAGAGTTCCTTATTTAGGGCTTGACATTTTTAAACTAACTTTTCTTTTGCTGTTCTTGCTTATTTCTAGTGATTTAACTATTAAAAACTCGGTCAGTGTTGCTTTGGTTCCCTTGCTGTGCTAGCAGGTGCTCTTGATTTATTATTAAGTTACTTTTGCTTTCAGCAGCTGTTTATTCTCTAAATAAAAGAGGGAAAAAAACTGAAGTGAAAGGGATAGAAAACGGAATGCTAAAAAAAATTATAGATGCTGGAAATGATTGAAAGCATGGTGTCGTCCGTGACAACTCGGGCACACATGGCTTCACCTGGACACGGACAACCAAAGCATATTTCATTCAATCATTTATTTTCTACCGCTTATATGAACTACTTAGGTCACAGGGAGCCTCAGGCATTATCGGGCATCAAGGCAGGATACACCCTGGACGGAGTGCCAACCCATCACAGGGCACACACACACTACTGACAATTTTCCAGAGATGCCAATCAACCTACCATGCATGTCTTTGGACCGGGGGAGGAAACCGGGGTACCCGGAGGAAACCCCCGAGGCACGAGGAGAACATGCAAACTCCACACACACAAGGCGGAGGCGGGAATCGAACCCCCAACCCTGGAGGTGTGAGGTGAACGTGCTAACCACTAAGCCACCGTGCCCCCAAGCATATTTCAATTCAATTACATTTATTTGTATTGCACTTTTAACAATTTCCCATTGTCTCAAAGCAGCTTTACAGAAGTATGGAAACAGAAGAGAGAGAAAAACATATTGATCATGTGACTGTAAACAGAAGCAGATGAATGACTTGGATGACCTCACAGTAAATCACTGAACCTGTACAACACTGAACAGAAATGTTATTGAAAGAAGAAAAACGTAATGACAAAAAGCCCACAAGTGAAAAAGCACCAAGGATCTTTTTATTGCATTCTTTTTTCCATCCATTCAGCTAAACGATATTTCTGAGATTTATCAACCGAGATAATAAGGCGAGACACAAAAACCCCAAAGAAATTCTCCATCCTATCTTATCTTCTCCACCATATCTCTTCATCTCTATACGTTATCATGTCTACAGCATGTGTTACTGTTGATATGGTGAAGTTCTCCATATCTTCAGGACAGAGGAGCTTACACCTCTTTAATTCTTTTTCTCAGTATCATAAAGAGCTGTGATTGTTTTTATCGTTATTATTAATTATTATTATTATAAAGAAAAGAAAGTGAGGGAACGACTGTTTATAGCTGCTATAACGTAAAAGTAACTATGTGACAAATGTGCAATGGATAAAAAGTATTGCGTTTTAATTTAATAATGAAAAATGGAATTGATGGTAAACAGTTGTAGTGTAGGGGGCACGGTGGCTTAGTGGTTTGTACGTTCGCCTCACACCTCCAGGGTCGGGGTTCGATTCCCACCGAGTTTGCATGTTCTCCCCATACCTCAGGGGTTTCCTCCTGGGTCCAAAGACATGCATGGTAGGTTGATTGGCATCTCTGGAAAATTGTTCGGATTGCGTGAATGAGAGAGTGTGTGTGTGCCCTGTGATAGGTTGGCACTCCGTCCATGGTGTATCCTACGTTGATGCCTGATGACACCTGAGATAGGCACAGGCTCCCCATGACCCGAGAAGTTTGGATAAGCGGTAGAAAGTGAGTGAGAACTGTAGCGTAGGAGAAATTAAATTTAGCAGCAATGTGCTGCATTAGTAAAATATTCAACTTCAGGGTGGCGATGGCAATGCTGCTTCGCTGTAGATTACGTTCTTACAACAGCAAACCCCTGAGTGTTTTATCCTGTACTTATCACAGACGAGAGACTTTATTACAGACTCCACTCTGAGAATCTAACAGCAAGAATGAAGATAAACTTATTTTTAGAAAGTGTTTGGATTAGTTCTTGTAGTGAAGTTTTAATACAGCAAACAGCGAACAAAGTGTACAGCAAACTGTTTGCTTTAGAAGAGGCTAAGTTCTGGGACGACAGCCTTGCAGACCAATTTGATGCAGTGTGCGGCGTATGGTCTGAGCACTGACAGGCTGACACACACACACACACACACACACACACACACACCCCTGCAGCAATGCTGGCAGCATTCATACGTCTATTTCCCAAACACAACCTCTGGATATGACGCTACCACGTACACTCAACTTCTTTGGTGGACCATGCAGAGGCCTGTTCTGAGTGGAAACTGTCCTGTTAAACCACTGTATGGTCTTGGCCACCGTGCTGCAGCTCAGTTTCAGGGTCTTGGCAATCTTCTTATAGCCTACACCATCTTTATGTAGTGCAACAGTTCTTTTTTTTTCAGATCCTCAGAGAGTTCTTTACCATGAGGTGCCATGTATGAGAGAGTGACAGCAATAACACCAAATTTAACACACCTGCTCCCCATTCACACCTGAGACCTTGTAACACTAACGAGTCTCATGGCACCGGGGAGAGAAAATGGCTAATTGGGCCCAAATTTGGACATTTTCATTTAGGGGTGTACTTACTTTTGTGACCTGCGGTTTATACATTAATGGCTGTGTGTTGAGTTATTTTGAGAGGACAGAAAATGTACACTGTTATACAAGCTTTACACTCAATGCTTTACATTGTAGCACAAAGTCATTTCTTTAGTGTTGTCACATGAAAAGATATAATAAGATATTTACAAAAATGTGAGGGGTGTACTTACTTCTGTGAGATACTGTCTGTGTGTTGGTGTGTGAGCATATATGTGTGTGTGTGCTGGTGTGTGAGTGTGTGTGTGTGTGTGTGTGTGTGTGTGTGTGTGTGTGTGTGTGTGTGTGTGTGTGTGTGTGTGTGTGTGTGTGTGTGTGTGAGAGAGAGAGAGAGAGAGAGAGAGAGATGGGTAAAATACTCCTTGGGTGCTCTTTCTCTCTCTGTATTAAGTGTATGTACTGGAGATACAGTGTTTATCTTGATTTGCTGATGTTATTCTGTCCTTAAGTCCTTCTCTCTTGCTTTGAGTGTAAAGCAGAACATTCTCCGTGCCTCAGTTCCACTTTATGTTACAGGTGATGTAAGGGTTGTTTGATTTGCTCTGATCTGTGATGAGCTCTCTGTGATCGGTGTGTGTGTTCTGATCGGCAGGTGAGCTATACGATCTGGATGCGGCATCACTTCAGCTCAAAGTCATCAACTATGTGAGTTACAGCACACACACTCTCTCTCTCTCTTTCTCTCTCTCTCATTTTCTCTCTCTCTCACACACACACACACACACACACACACACACACACACACACACACACATACTGTCAACCTGTCATTTTAGAACTGAACTGACTTTCCCTTTCTCTCATTTTTCATTTCTAATAATAATGTCACACCCGTCCATCCTGACACGAATGTGTGTGTCTGCGTGTATTTAATTTATGACAGTATATTAGTGATATACAGAGGAGATGGAGATGAACAGATGAAGCAATATCACCACTATTAGATGAATAATTAACCTCTGAATATCAGAGTCACAGTCTGTTCATCACTTAACATTAATGACTAAACAGTGGAGGAGGAAACCTCATGCCATGGAAACTGGACCATCGCTGGATGTGTCTTCTGCAAATAAACCTTAATAACATGAGAGTTTTTCTAGCTTCCGACTCACACGTTCATTTGCATGGAGAATAAAGTGCTCAGCTTCTCGGTGGTAATAAATCAAAGCCACAAATGGAGCAGAAACCTGCTGCTAGAGCCTGGATGACCTTGGAGGTAACTCATATCTTCATGGCACCTGCAACGTGTTTCAGAAGCTTGCACGCTTATTCCCTGACTGTCCTGACAAAGGAAAACAAGTTCAACAAGGAGGCATTTTGTCAGACTGATTTGTGAGGTTGACGTGTTCAGGTAGAGAAATGAAATCCACTCGCAGAAAAATAGGCTGACGTTAGAATCAATTTACCATGGAGAACATTTGGGTTGAACAAATTCAGCAGTAGAATATTATATATATATATATATATATATATATATATATATATATATATATATATATATATATAAAAACAAAAATAATATATATATTATATATTGATATATTAATATTAGCAGTGGATTAGCTCTGTTCTTTCAACTGTGAGGTAATTATAGACATCTCGTGCTGTCTGTTTTTATAAGAGCTGACTGTTTGGCTATTCTCAAACTGTTACCCTACTGACTGACTGACTGACTGACTGACTGACAGAGAGAATATAGAGTATATATAGAGAGAGTATTTTAAAAATACTTTATTAGAACCATTTTCTTTCACACAAGTTCATTGCATTCTTTCCACATGTTTATACAAAAATATCTGCAGAGATTATTTCTCTGTTAATTCGGGACAATAAATCATCATTAAAGTCCCATATATCTGTAAATGTTTCCACATTCTTCATTTTAACGTAGTATTTATATTCCAACATTATCCTTGCTTTTACCAACCACTTGAAAATTGACAGTCACAGCTGGAATTCTTTTCATTCTTTTTCTTACTGTTGAAATAAATAGGCAGTTTCGCCTGTCCAAGAAGAAAATTCATTAACCGGCCTTTCCACTTATGAAAAACCAAAAATAAAAATCTGAAATCTGTTGAATAAAATGTTCGTCAAAAGATAAGGTATTGTAATTATAGACACACTACGGACCAAGGTAAGCAAAACAGTGTGGAAATTTATTGAAGTCTGTGAACATACATCAGAATAGTAGATGGAACGAAGCACCAACACGCACACACAGGGGATGTCACATAAATCCGAATAATAGTAGATCTTTAACTTGAGGAAGTAGATCCTGGAGCGAATCCAGAAGCGAGGTCAAAGAAAGGGTAGCTGATTGCTGGAGAACAAACGGAGGAGTCTGGAACTGAATGACTGTGAATGAGATTAGTATATATAGTGTGTGGTGATTGGTGAATGAGGAACAGGTGGTGCTGATTAGTACTCTGGTGAGCGTGATCGCTGGTGAGTGGGGGAAGGACCTGGTGACTCCATGACAGGCATACAGCATATCAAAATCTTTTCAATCTCCCACAGTTTAGAAAACAGTGAAAAATAGTTTCTCTCAATGAACAGAAAGGGCATTTATCTGAGACTGTGGGGTTAAGGATTGACACAAATGCATTCACTGCAAGAATACCATGCAGAACTCTTCAATGTAAATCACCCGCATTCTTTGTTAACGATGGTTTACTGTATAGAGCAGTCCCCATGCTGGATGAGCCTTCTCTGACCGTTCCGCTTTTCCAAGCTGAAGAAGAACTTGGAGGATGTGTCCATTTCTGTTTTGCATTGAAACCTTGACCTAATCAAAGCCCCCTGTGCTCTAATACCCAGCAGATCAACGAATAACCTTTTTTTGTCTGAATGTGGCCTCGATCTCCTGTGGATTCACACAAAGCCTGGAGTTCCACAATACCTCTATCTCTAGCTCCTCGATCGATCGGTTGATGTCTTTAGTCACATCGAGGGTGTACTGATTACAGAAGTGCTGGATTTGGATTTTCCCTACATCCCACCATGTCTTTGGTCGAGTGGGTTTCCTGCACAAAAGCAATGTCAATACACTTTGTTCTATGGTTTCACAAAAAAATACTCTTCTTTTTATATCCCTTGCACCATTAAGATTTAAAGATGCAATCCTAAAGCTACAGATGAGAAAATGAATAGAAAACAGGATTAGAAAGAATATAACCACCAGTATATCACACTTTAAGTGAAGTGAAGTGACATACGGCTAAGAACGGTGACCCATACTCAGAATTTGTTCTCTGCATTTAACCCATCCAAAGTGCACACACACAGCAGTGAACACACACATCGTGAATACACATCGTGAACACACACCCGGAGCAGTGGGCAGCCATTTTATGCTGCGGCGCCCGGGGCGCAGTTGGGGGGTTCGGTGCCTTGCTCAAGGGCACCTCAGTCATGGCCAGCCCGAGACTCAAACCCACAACCTTCGGGTTACGAGTCAGACTCTCTAACCATTAGGCCACGACTGCACCCTTTGGGTGCTTATTAATTTTCCATGTCATTGCCATCTTGTGATTTCAGTCTTTGCACTTTGCAATCTTTCTGAGCCGATAGAACTCTGTTCCCAGAAGTCCATCCACTCCTCGTTGTCTCATCATTCATTCATTCATTCATTCATTCATTCATTCATTCATTTTCTACCGCTTATCTGAACTACCTTGGGTCACGGGGAGCCTGTGCCTATCTCAGGGGTCATCGGGCATCGAGGCAGGATACACCCTGGACGGAGTGCCAACCCATCGCAGGGCACACACACACTCTCTCACGTTGTCTCATCAATTTTTATTTTTTATATTTTTGTATATCTATACTGGACTGACTAAATTTATTTGTTATTATAACTGGTGGCTTTGAGCCCTCGACATTCTCCTCTAGCATTCCAGTTTCCGCCTGACCTCAGTCACTACTGCTTGCTGTGTTTCAGCTCTAACCTGAACTGCCGCCTCTTCCTGATTTTTAGCCGCTCTCTCATCGTGAAACATTGCTCCCATTTGTACTGCCTGTCATCCCCCTGTAATGTGGTTGTCCTGTCCGGGCAGCTGCGCACTACATGTCCCTCCTGTCCACACTGAAAACATTTCATCGACTCAGATGTAGCAAATATTACGTGTTCAAAGTTGTCTACTTTAAACTTTATCGTAATATTTAGCTCTTCCTCAATCTTCTTCTTCTTCTTTCGGCTTTTCCCTTGATTTTCAGAATCATACAGTATATAACTGCCTTCTGAACAAGACTACATGCTTCAGCCTTGGGGATTTGCACCCTGAAGGGTTGATTTTAACAGCCGACACTATCTGACCATGTCTAGACAATTCTCTCGCTAGTACTTCAACGCTAATACATAGGGGTAGATTAGACAGGGTTATTTTTTGCCGGACTAACTAAAGGGAAAACAATTGTTCTCTCATTTCTGAGTGCAATTCCGTGCTCCGCAACTAGATCAAGTGAGTCTACAAACATTACCACTGAACTGTTTATCCTCTATTCCGCTTTTAAACTTTCATAACCCACCACTTCACCAACCGCATGACTACACTCTTCTACGGAAAAGTCTACACAGACAGGTATTTTAACGAAATGCCGGCGAGAGAGATTTTCAAAGCCCACGCTCATGTTCTTGTTCATGTTCGGTTGACGCCGTTTCCCTTAACCCCAACCCTCGCCTAGAAGACACTCAATACTACCCTAGTGATTAAACACCAGTGATATTTACAATTGTACAGCCTTTTAAAAGAATATTTGAACCACACACCACCACGCTCTGACACACTTCCCACACTCAGCAAACACTCAAGCATGTGCATGAGAGAGAGAGAGAGAGAGAGAGAGAGAGAGAGAGAGAGAGAGAGAGAGAGAGAGAGCAAAGATGACAGAAAGAGTGGAAGACAGGGAGAAACAAAAAAAAAGAATCAGCATGTTTATTTCACATTCGTTTATTTCATCATTCTGTGTGTGTGTGTGTGTGTGTGTGTGAATGTGTGTGTGTGTGTGTGTGTGTGTGTGTGTGTGTGTGAGTGTGTGTGAATGTGTATGTGTGTGTAGTAAAGATTGGATTGAGAGAGAGTGTGTGTGTGTGTGTGTGTGTGTGTGTGTGTGTGTGTGTGTGTGTGTGTGTGTGTGTGTGTGTGTGTGTGTGTGTGTGTGTGTGTGTGTGTGTGTGTGTGTTTAGTAAAGATTGGTGTGAGTGTATCCTCATCAGTATTCTGTAGTTTTTTTACTCTCTTGTGTCTCAGGGGCCACATTAGCATAAAATTCTTATCAGTGTTTATACAGATTCTTACATCTTTTGAGGGAAGTATACACACACACACACACACACACACACACACACACACACACACACTCACAAACTCAGTCTCTCTCTCTCTCTCTCTCTCTCTCTCTCTCTCTCTCTCTCTCTCTCTCTCACTCTCTTTTAAATATCTTAAATATCTGCTCATCCATTCTTTAAAAAAAAAACAAATTCCAAACATCTGACAGCCAGTGGTTTATATATATATAAGTGTGTGTGTGATCTCTTTATTCCCTATGAGGTCAGTGTGTAAACAGGATGTTGAACAAATACCAGATTACAGGTGGAATTATTTATTTACTTTTTTATTTATTAATTAATTATTTATATACTTGTTTCTGAAAAGCAAAATCCACACTAAACACATCCAAATATTATTAATAGTTAGCATATTTTGTCAGTGTTGTAAAAGCAGTAATCGACTTGTGATTCAACACAAACACACACAGACACACACAGACACAGACACACACACACAGACACACACACAGACACACACAGACACACACAGAGACACACACAGATACACACTCCTCAAGCTGGATAACTTCTCTTTATACAGTACGTGTTTGATCAGAGATACATTTGGATTGAGCTTTCCTCTTCTCTCACAGCAGTAATGGGTTGATTTTGTTATTCTTGTTGTTTGTTTTGCCAATTTGTGTTAAAATAAATCACTAACTACAATTCAGACTCCTAGCCCTCTCTCTCTCTCTCTCTCTCTCTCTCTCTCTCTCTCTCTCTCTCTCTCTCTCTCTCTCTCTCTCTCTCTCTCTCCCCCCCACATTATTCCATGTGTTTATTTTCTTTTCAGCTTCTTTGCAGTATCAATAAATTATTTCATGATAATTTCTCTCAGCGCTGGGTTCCTTTTATCCTGTCCCAAGTCTGAGGCCTTTCTTCTTTCTCGTTTTTTCCTACCTGTGTATTTCTTCCTCTCCTTCCCATCAAGCTGGTTTTGATCCCCAGTGTGAGTATTTTATTTCCTGGGGGCATTCGCAAATTGACAAGAGCTTTCTGCTGGACTAAATGCTGTTTGGATTGCAGTGTATTAGAGCTGTTAGTGCGGCTTTAAGAAAAGGCAAACACACTACACCACAGTACATTAAACTACACCACACTACACCACACTACACCACACTACACCACACTACACCACAGTACATTAAACTACACCACACTACACCACACTACACCACAGTACATTAATCTACACCACACTACACCACACTACACCACACTACACCACACTACACCACAGTACATTAATCTACACCACACTACACCACACCACAGTACATTAAACTACACCACACTACACCACACTACACCACAGTACATTAATCTACACCACACTACACCACAGTACATTAATCTACACCACACTACACCACACTACACCACAGTACATTAATCTACACCACACTACACCACACTACACCACAGTACATTAAACTACACCACACTACACCACACTACACCACAGTACATTAAACTACACCACACTACACCACAGTACATTAAACTACACCACACTACACCACACTACACCACACTACACCACAGTACATTAATCTACACCACACTACACCACAGTACATTAATCTACACCACACTACACCACACTACACCACAGTACATTAATCTACACCACACTACACCACACTACACCACAGTACATTAAACTACACCACACTACACCACACTACACCACAGTACATTAAACTACACCACACTACACCACAGTATATTAAACTACACCACACTACACCACAGTACATTAATCTACACCACACTACACCACACTACACCACACTACACCACAGTACATTAAACTACACCACACTACACCACACTACACCACAGTACATTAATCTACACCACACTACACCACACTACACCACAGTACATTAATCTACAGCTCACTACAACACACTACACCACAGTACATTAATCTACACCACACTACACCACACTACACCACAGTACATTAATCTACACCACACTACACCACACTACACCACAGTACATTAATCTACACCACACTACACCACACTACACCACAGTACATTAAACTACACCACACTACACCACACTACACCACAGTACATTAATCTACACCACACTACACCACACTACACCACAGTACATTAAACTACACCACACTACACCACACTACACCACAGTACATTAAACTACACCACACTACACCACACTACACCACAGTACATTAAACTACACCACACTACACCACACTACACCACACTACACCACACTACACCACAGTACATTAAACTACACCACACTACACCACACTACACCACAGTACATTAAACTACACCACACTACACCACACTACACCACACTACACCACACTACACCACAGTACATTAAACTACACCACACTACACCACACTACACCACAGTACATTAAACTACACCACACTACACCACACCACACCACAGTACATTAAACTACACCACACTACACCACAGTACATTAAACTACACCACACTACACCACACCATAGTACATTAAACTACACCACACTACACCACACCATAGTACATTAAACTACACCACACGACACCACAGTACACCACAGTACATTAAACTACACCACACTTCACCACACTACACCACAGTACATTAAACTACACTACACTTCACCACAGTACATTAAACTACACCACACTTCACCACAGTACATTAAACTACACCACACTACACCACAGTACATTAAACTACACCACACTACACCACACTACACCACAGTACATTAAACTACACCACACTACACCACACTACACCACAGTACATTAAACTACACCACACTACACCACACCACACCACAGTACATTAAACTACACCACACTACACCACACTACACCACAGTACATTAAACTACACCACACTACACCACACCATAGTACATTAAACTACACCACACTACACCACACCATAGTACATTAAACTACACCACACTTCACCACACTACACCACAGTACATTAAACTACACCACACTACACCACAGTACATTAAACTACACCACACTACACCACACTACACCACAGTACATTAAACTACACCACACTACACCACAGTACATTAAACTACACCACACTACACCACACTACACCACACTACATTAAACTACACCACACCACACCACAGTACATTAAACTACACCACACTACACCACACTACACCACAGTACATTAAACTACACCACACTACACCACACCATAGTACATTAAACTACACCACACTACACCACACCATAGTACATTAAACTACACCACACTACACCACAGTACACCACAGTACATTAAACTACACCACACTACACCACACTACACCACACTACACCACAGTACATTAAACTACACCACACTACACCACACCATAGTACATTAAACTACACCACACTACACCACACCATAGTACATTAAACTACACCACACTACACCACACCATAGTACATTAAACTACATCACACTACACCACACTACACCACAGTACATTAAACTACACCACACTACACCACACCACAGTACATTAAACTATACCACACTACACCACAGTACATTAAACTACACCACACTACACAAACCACACCACAGTACATTAACTACACACTACACTACACCACACTACACCACAGTACATTAAACTACACCACACTACACCACAGTACATTAAACTACACCACACCACACCACAGTACATTAAACTACACCACACTACACCACAGTACATTAAACTATACTACACTACACCACAGTACATTAAACTACGCCACAGTACATTAAACTACACCACACTACACCACAGTACATTAAACTACACCACACTACACCACAGTACATTAAACTACACCACACCACACCACACCACACCACAGTACATTAAACTACACCACACTACACTACAGTACATTAAACTACACCACACTACACCACAGTACATTAAACTACACCACACTACACCACAGTACATTAAACTACACTACACTTCACCACAGTACACTAAACTACACCACACTACACTACACTACACCACACCACACTTCACCACAGTACATTAAATTACACCACAGTACATTAAACTACACTACACTTCACCACAGTACACTAATCTACACCACACTAAACTACACCACACTACACCACACACACACCAACACCACACTACACTACACTCACACTACACTACATACCCACACTACAAATAACAACCACACTACACTGCCACTACACTACACTACACCACACCACACTACAACCACACTGCCAACCACCCTACACCACACTGCACAAACTACCAACTATACACCACAACACACTATGCCACACTACAACCAACTCCTACCACACTACACTACCACCACAAACCACAACCAACACTACACCTAAACCACCACCACACTACCACCACAACACACTTGCACCACACCCACACTAACACCACACACCACACCACACTACACTACACTACCTACACTACACTACACTACACCACTACTACACCTACCCTACCCGCACACCCACACACCTACACTTCACTCACTCCCTCTACAAACTACACTCACACTACACCACACTCACAACCTACACCACCGGGCTACCAACTTCACTACACTACCCCCACACTACACCCACCCCTTCATCCTCCACTAACACCACACCACACCACACTACACCACACCACACCACACTACACTACACTACACTACACCACACCACACTACACCACACCACACCACACTACACCACACTACACCACAACACACTGCACCACACCACACTACACCACACCACACTACACTGTACTACACTACACTGTACTACACTACACTACACCACACTACACCACACTACACCACAGTACATTAAACTACACCACACTACACCACACTACACCACACTACACCACACTACACCACAGTACATTAAACTACACCACACTACACCACACTACACCACAGTACATTAAACTACACCACACTACACCACACCACACCACAGTACATTAAACTACACCACACTACACCACAGTACATTAAACTACACCACACTACACCACACCATAGTACATTAAACTACACCACACTACACCACACCATAGTACATTAAACTACACCACACGACACCACAGTACACCACAGTACATTAAACTACACCACACTTCACCACACTACACCACAGTACATTAAACTACACTACACTTCACCACAGTACATTAAACTACACCACAACTTTCACCACAGTACATTAAAACTAAACCACACTACACCACAGTACATTAACTACACCACACTACACCACACTACACCACAGTACATTAAACTACACCACACTACAAACCACACTACAACCACAGTACATTAAACTACACCACACTACACCACACCACACCACAGTACATTAAACTACACCACACTACACCACACTACACCACAGTACATTAAACTACACCACACTACACCACACCATAGTACAGTAAACTACACCACACGACACCACACCAAAGTACATTAAACTACACCACACGGCACCACACTACACCCACAGTACATTAAACTACACCACACTACACCACAGTACATTAAACTACACCACACTACACCACACTACACCACAGTACATTAAACTACACCACACTACACCACAGTACATTAAACTACACCACACTACACCACACTACACCACACTACATTAAACTACACCACACCACACCACAGTACATTAAACTACACCACACTACACCACACTACACCACAGTACATTAAACTACACCACACTACACCACACCATAGTACATTAAACTACACCACACTACACCACACCATAGTACATTAAACTACACCACACTACACCACAGTACACCACAGTACATTAAACTACACCACACTACACCACACTACACCACACTACACCACAGTACATTAAACTACACCACACTACACCACACCATAGTACATTAAACTACACCACACTACACCACACCATAGTACATTAAACTACACCACACTACACCACACCATAGTACATTAAACTACATCACACTACACCACACTACACCACAGTACATTAAACTACACCACACTACACCACACCACAGTACATTAAACTATACCACACTACACCACAGTACATTAAACTACACCACACTACACCACACCACAGTACATTAAACTACACCACACTACACCACACTACACCACAGTACATTAAACTACACCACACTACACCACAGTACATTAAACTACACCACACCACACCACAGTACATTAAACTACACCACACTACACCACAGTACATTAAACTATACTACACTACACCACAGTACATTAAACTACGCCACAGTACATTAAACTACACCACACTACACCACAGTACATTAAACTACACCACACTACACCACAGTACATTAAACTACACCACACCACACCACACCACACCACAGTACATTAAACTACACCACACTACACTACAGTACATTAAACTACACCACACTACACCACAGTACATTAAACTACACCACACTACACCACAGTACATTAAACTACACTACACTTCACCACAGTACACTAAACTACACCACACTACACTACACTACACCACACCACACTTCACCACAGTACATTAAATTACACCACAGTACATTAAACTACACTACACTTCACCACAGTACACTAATCTACACCACACTAAACTACACCACACTACACCACACCACACCACACCACACTACACTACACCACACTACACTACACCACACTACACTACACCACACTACACTGCACTACACTACACTACACCACACCACACTACACCACACTGCACCACACTACACCACACTGCACTACACTACACCACAACACACCACACTACACCACACTACACTACACCACACCACACCACACTACACTAAACCACACCACACTACACCACAACACACTGCACCACACCACACTACACCACACCACACCACACTACACTACACTACACTACACTACACTACACCACACTACACTACACTACACCACACCACACCACACTACACTGCACTACACTACACTACACCACACTACACTACACTACACTACACCACACTACACTACAACACACTACACTGCACTACACTACACCACACTACACCACACTGCACTACACTACACCACACCACACCACACTACACCACACCACACCACACTACACTACACTACACTACACCACACCACACTACACCACACCACACCACACTACACCACACTACACCACAACACACTGCACCACACCACACTACACCACACCACACTACACTGTACTACACTACACTGTACTACACTACACTACACCACACTACACCACACTACACCACAGTACATTAAACTACACCACACTACACCACACTACACCACACTACACCACACTACACCACAGTACATTAAACTACACCACACTACACCACACTACACTACACCACACTACACTACACCACACTACACTGCACTACACTACACTACACCACACCACACTACACCACACTGCACCACACTACACCACACTGCACTACACTACACCACAACACACCACACTACACCACACTACACTACACCACACCACACCACACTACACTAAACCACACCACACTACACCACAACACACTGCACCACACCACACTACACCACACCACACCACACTACACTACACTACACTACACTACACTACACCACACTACACTACACTACACCACACCACACCACACTACACTGCACTACACTACACTACACCACACTACACTACACTACACTACACCACACTACACTACAACACACTACACTGCCACTACACTACACCACACTACACCACACTGCACAACACCACACAACACCACACCACACTACACCACACCACACCACACTACACTACACTACACTACACCACACCACACTACACCACACCACACCACACTACACCACACTACACCACAACACACTGCACCACACCACACTACACCACACCACACTACACTGTACTACACTACACTGTACTACACTACACTACACCACACTACACCACACCACACCACACTACACCACACTACACGGGACACCACACTACACCACACTACACCGCACTACACCACAGTACAGTACACTATACCACAGTGCACTACACCACACTACACCACACTACACTACACTACACTATACCACACTACACTACACCACAGTACACAGAGGGAAGTGGTAGCCTAGTGGTTAAGGTGCTGGACCACTAATCGGAAGGTTGTGAGGTCAATTCCCACATGAGCAAGGCCCTTAACCCTCAATTGCTCCATTGTATAAAATGAGATAAAAATGTAAGTTGCTCTGGATAAGGGTGTCTGCTAAATGTACAGTACACAACACTTTAGTCTTCACTTCACTTACCAAAGTAGACTAAACTACAGTGCTCTACAATAATTTAACAGTGGATGGAAGGATTGATTGACAAAAGCTTACTTTTCCAGATTAATGGATGGATGGATTTGGATAACCACATGTACTGTATCACATGCTATCGTAACAAATGATGGATGAAACATTGGCTAGACATATGAGTGGGTAACATATTATCCTCATCAATTATTCCTGTACTCCTGATGGTGTAGTAGATGTAATTTTAATAGACAGAGGAATGCGGAGAAAACAAACAGATGAAGGGATTAAGTGATGTAGTTGAAGTAATTGACCCTTGCTCTTTTCCTCTCTTTGTGTTTTTTAGCTACAGAAAGAGACCCAGTCTCAGTGCTGCTGTCTGCTGCTGGTGTCAGAAGATAACCATCAACTATTTTGTCAGTTAAACACACACACACACACACACACACACACACACACACACACACACACACACACACACACACACACACACTGTGTCTCACTGCTGTTTGTGTATAATTAACAGGTGGTTGGGGATAAAGTTCTGGAAGAAGAGATCAGTTTTCCTGTAAGTATTTTATGATTTGTAATATATATGAGAGATGGATGAAAATAACTCTCACAGTGTGTGTGTGTGTGTGTGTGTGTGTGTGTGTGTGTGTGTGTGTGTGTGAGAGAGAGAGAGACAGAGAGAGAGAGAGAGAGAGAGAGAGAGAGAGAGAGAGAGAGACAGAGAGAGAGGTTTTGTCCCCATGTGTTCAGCATGGGCTTAATGTTGCTGTTGTTGTTCTTTTTACCCAGCTGATGTTCGGACGCTTTGGGCAGGTGGTGGAGAAAAAGAAATCCATCACCTTACAGGATGTTAGCCAGGTGACACACACACACACACACACACACACACACACACACACACACACACACACACACACACACACACACACACACATCTGTCTGTAAATGGGCTCTGATAGAGGACAGGATGTGTTTACTCTCCCAACCCAGGCTTGTATCTCCAACACTGACTATGATTACACATGAACACAGATAATTTATCTAAATTGGCACACATTCAGTTCCTTCTTATTTCCAGATGAATGAAACTGGCAGAGTTTTATAGTTGTCTTATTCGCTTCATCACACACAACATGAAATAAAATCATCTTGGATTAGTCATCTGTATTTGTGTGTGTGTGTGTGTGTGTGTGTGTGCGTGTGTGTGTGCGCGTGTGTGTGTGCGTGTGCGTGTGTGTGTGCGTGTGTGTGCGCGTGCGTGTGCGCGCGTGGTGTGTGTGTGCATGTGTGTGCATGTGTGTACGTGTGTGTACGTGTGTGTACGTGTGTGTTTAATGAATAGTGCATAGGAGCATTTAATTGCTTTCTGATCTGTATTGATGAACCACATTTTCTGTCATTACATCAGCTCAGTTTGCTGAAGATTTAAAATCAATTTTGTTTAGTTTTTAATTTCTTAGCTGATGACTGAATTGAATTCAGTTCACTGAACAGTTCCCACAAATGTACTTGAAAGTAACAAAACAGATTTATAGGAGCACTGGATGGAGGTCTATATATATAACAACTGCTCTGTATGTAATTTCTATCAATTAAACATAGAGGCAACATCATACAGATTATTCTTACTGTATGTTGTTTGTTTACTTATTCATTTATTTGAAAAAGTGGATGATGGATATAACATTTCTTCCCGATCTGTCTTGTGGCATTTAACGAATATGATCCTGAACATATTTTATTATTTGTGATCAAACCCTGTTTAATGAACCTCTAGTGCGACTCACACTCTCCCTGACAGACACACAAACAAACCAGTAATAAGCAAGAGTGTGCGGTTCCTTAGCTTCTACTTACTCCATGTTTAGATTGGTACCAAAGCAGAATGTCTCACAACAAAGCAGCTGATTACTCAAAAATACAATATCATGATGTCATGATATTGTACTTGACCATAGAGGTGTATTTATTTTTTTTTAAGAAAGACCCGACCCAAGACAAACTCGAAAATATTAGACCCGAGTCCGACCCGTTGGCAATTGTTTTTTTTTAACCCGACTGGACCCGAATGTTGCATAACTCTACACTAAAGTAACCACTACAGAGTGGATTCAAAATTGATTGACAGGTCTGTTTCAACGAAAATTAGCTTACCGCCAGCCACACGTCACCAGCCACATGTCGCAAGCGGTCTTGGCAAACAGAGGAGAGGTTGGAAAAGGACTCGAGTCGATGCACACACATGAGATACAGTAGTTCAGGTCTTCTCGAGAGAGTACTGGACTCTCGGGTCCGTTCGGTAAAAACACATTCATTTTAAATTAACCGAGACCCGATGCCACTGTTATTTTCGTACCTCGGGACCTCTGGTTTTCGGATCTAAGTGGACCTGTGAAGACCTCTACTTGGCCAAGGATTTAAAACAGGATATACAATGTTAAATAAAATTGCTGGTCCTCTTTGGGACTTTAGGACAAATATTTTTCTAACTCTGTCATTTCTTAGCACACATAAGACCCAGAATGCCAAGGGAAGTCTAATTAAATCCAAAACAATATAATACACATTGCTAATTTTAAACATTTTAGTTAAACATCCAAACCAAAGACCTTAGTAGAGGTTATATACAGTGTGTACTATTTAGGTGTCTGTTATTCTTTAAGGTTGTAGAGATGAGGTATTTTCAGAAACCGAATTATTTTGGTTGCTCTGCTCAGTGCGAAATAGTCTTGTGATTGTGATCATATCATGGATTGTTATCCAACCTGAAACAGACATGATATGATATTTTTGGCAGATTGCCCAGCCCACAACGCAGAAATGAAAAGTTCTCAGTCAGACGGGTATTATTGTCTGAGAAACTAGAGCATGATAGCAAAGCCTGGAGGAGAAACGGCAAGTGCTCAGCCTCTTATTTCAGAAAAGAGACAGCGCTGGTAATACTGTGTTTAACATCGTCTCCGGGGATGAAGGAGATATGAGAGTTCCCATCCATGTGCTCTTTTTCTGTCTCGTCAGCGAGACTCAGTCCCTACGGCCCTCACAGCTTGGTGCCTGGTGCTCATATTAAAAGAAGGATGGAAATTCTTGTTTTAATAAATAAATAAATAAATAAATAAATAAATAAATAAATAAATAAATAAATAAATAAATAGGTTCCAGCACTGGGCAGTTTGAGGAGAAAATCAGGGCAGAAAAGATCAAATCCAGCCGTTTATCTGCTCTTTTTACCATATTCCTTTTCTGTAAAATGTAAACTTTTACCCCATCTGTGGGGGGTAAACTCTTATTAAAATACTTTTACAGCGACCGTAGTGTGTAAGGTGAATAAAATAAAGACGAGTACACATCAACCTTCAAAATCACTTTGGCAGCATTTGCCTGGACAATTTAAGTCCATCTAGTGTCTCTTCACTCTCACATTTCTCTCCCAATCGCTGTTTCTACTGCTATCTGTTTCTTCAGATATTTCTATTCCCTGTTGTTCTCGTAGTTTCACATACAAGGAGGCACGGCCACGTATCTTACAAGGGTTGTGTTTAATCACTTTTCAAGGAGCCAAACTATACCGAACTAAGACTTCAGAAACCATTATTGATTAGTTTTATTCTTCATTTTATTCTCATAATCATCAGTGATTATGTGTATTTAGAGGTTAGTAACATAAAAATGTGGATTTTCTACAAAACTGGTTTTGCCAGAATGATGTGATGATGCCTCTAAAGCAGCTGTGCCACTTGTTGAGGCAACATTTCTAGTGTTGTGTCTGGTGGAACTGAATGGACTTGGACAGAAAATGTTCAGTAAACTCCAGAGAAACTCCAGATCCAGAAGAGATTGCTGCCAGGAGCCACACAGTGGGACTTTCTCATTTCCAATTCATCTTGCATGCAGGGCTGATTTTAGTGAAAATGCAATAAGGTGCCTTTCCTCCAGCTGAGGCAAAAAAGAGGAAAAAAAAACGAAACAAATGACTCTTTCTGTAAAACCGCCGTGCACATCTCCTTCCAAAACGATCTACGTCTGACTTTTTGCTGCAGGCGACTTCTGAATAAAGAAGCTCTGTGTGCTTAATGTTGAGTTCATTGGTAAGGATTTTGTGGAGCAGCCTTTAAGGAGCATTTTCACAAGTGAAAGAATGACCTAGCATCTTCTGACCAGGTCAGTTCATTTACAAACACAATTCCAAAAAGTTGGGACACTGAGCAAATTGTGGATAAAAAAAGGAATGCAATAATTTACAAATCTCATAAACTTACATTTTATTCACAATAAAATATATCAAATGTTGAAAGTGAGACATTTTGAATTGTCATGCCAAATATTGGCTCAATCTCTGGAAAATTGTCCGTACTGTGTGATTGTGTGAGTGAATGAGAGTGTGTGTGTGTCCTGTGACGGGTTGGCACTCCGTCCAGGGTGTATCCTGTCTTGATGCCTGATGACGCCTGAGATAGGATTCATGTCTCATTTTGGATTACATGAGAGTTACACATTCCAAAAAAGTTGGGACAGGTAGCAATAAGAGGCCGGAAAAGTTAAATGTACATATAAGGAACAGCTGGAGGACCAATTTGCAAATTATTAGGTCGATTGCCAACATGATTGGGTATAAAAAGAACCTCTCAGAGTGGCAGTGTCTCTCAGAAGTCAAGATGGGCAGAGCATCACCAACTCCCCCAATGCTGTGGCGAAAAATAGTGGAGCAATATCAGAAAGATGTTTCTCAGAGAAAAACTGCAAAGAGTTTGAAGTTATCATCATCTACAGTGCATAATATCATCCAAAGATTCACTGTGCGTTAGGGTCAAGGCCGGAAAACCATACTGCATCACATATGGGAATGCTACTGTGATGGAAATCACAACATGGGCTCAGGAATACTTCCAGAAAACATTGTCGGTGAACACAATCCACAGAGCCATTCGCTGTTTGTTGCCAGCTAAAACTCAATAGGTCAAAAAAGAAGCCATATCTAAACATGATCCGGAAGCGCAGCCGTTTCCTCTGTGCCAAGGCTCGTTTAAAATGGACTGTGGCAAAGTGGAAACTGTTCTGTGGTCAGACGAATCAAAATTTGAAGTTCCTTTTGGAAAACTGGGACACCATGTCATCCGGACTAAAGAGGACAAGGACAACCCAAGCTGTTATCAGCGCTCAGTTCAGAAGCCTGCATCTGTGATGGTATGGGGTTGCATGAGTGTGTGTGGCATGGGCAGCTTACACATCTGGAAAGGCACCATCAATGCTGAAAGGTATATTCAAGTTCTAGAAGAACATATGCTCCCATCCAGACATCGTCTCTTTCAGGCAAGACCCAACGCCAGACCACATACTGCATCAGTTACAACATCATGGTGGCATAGAAGAAGGCTGAAATGGCCAGCCTGCAGTCCAGATCTTTCACCCATAGAAAACATTTGGCGCATCATAAAGAGGAAGATGTGACAAAGAAGACCTAAGGCAGTTGAGCAACTAGAAGCCTGTATTAGACAAGAATGGGACAACATTCCTATTCCTAATCTTGAGCAACTTGTCTCCTCAGTCCCCAGATGTTTGCAGACTGTTATAAAAAGAAGAGGGGATGTGACACAATGCTAAACATGGCCTTGTCCCAATTTTATTGAGATGTGTTGATGCCACGAATTTTAAAATCAACTTATTTTTCTATTAAAATGAAACATTTTCTCAGTTTAAACATTTGATGTGTCATCTATGTTGTATTCTGAATAAAATATTGAAATTTGAAACTTCCACATCACAGTGTCCCAAACTTTTTTGGAATCGGCTTTTGTAAATGGTGTTAAATAACAAGCATCCAAATGAGCTAGTGCTAGTGATGACATATTTTTATGTATATTAGTCATATACAAGTTATAACTTGTGTTAAATCCTAAATATGTTTTTACCTGTAATTATTTATAATGCCCCCATCTCTCTCTCTCTCTCTCTCTCTCTCTCTCTCTCTCTCTCTCTCTCTCTCTCTCTCTCTCTCTCTCTCTCTCTCTCTGTATCCATATCTCAGGAGGAGAGAAGGCAGCTGAGCAGTATGTTGGGGTTTGAAGCTCAGTCAATGCTCTGTGTGCCTGTCGTGAGTCAGGCTACTAGCCAGGTGGTGGCGCTAGCTTGCACCTTTAACAAGAAAGGAGGGCAGAAGTAAGTGTGTGTAAATAATATTCAACTGCAAATAAGACAAAGTGAAATATTCATGAGATTTGTTAAAAATACACATCAGGCATGTGCAGCTTTAATAATAAAAAAAAAAAACAAATATAAAAACTGATGCATATTAATCCATGTTACAATGGCAAGATAAACCATCAGATCTTTTTCCACTCTCAGTGTAAGGGTTACATGAGATACAGTTCAAATTAAGTGAATATAGCTGCAATTAACTGATTAACTGCAAACAAGCAGGTTTCTGTAGGATCTTCTTCAAATCTTAATTTCACCTCAGTGTTGAATTCATTGTCCCAAAAAGAGCTGACAAATACACTCATGGTATCTCACTTGTTTGAAAATATTAATCAGGAGAGGAGCTTAAAGAATTTCCAAAACATTAGATGTACCATGGAGCACCATAAAGCTCATCATGAGCAGACAGAGAACATGGAGCACCATAGTGATGTCACCAAGAACAGGACGTCACTCCAACATTTCTAAAAGGATAAGATAAAAACTTATCATGGAGGCTGCAGAGAGACGTACGGTCATATTAAAGGAGCTGCAGGAATATCTGATACCTACTGATTACTCTCTGCAATACCATCTGTCATGTTCTTCCCACATCTGGGCAGTGGTGTACGACGGACAGACCGGAGGCTTTTCTCACAAAACTAAACCACCCCAAACCATGTGGGGCAACAGCGGAGTGGAAGAATTATTCCATAACTCCAACATTTATAAAGTTCCCCGTTCCCACGGTGCAGCACGGTGATGGCAGGATCATGCTTTAGGGCTGTTTTTCTTCACCAAGAACTGGGGCAGAGGGAAACATCCAGATGGGAATCATCCAGATCTCCTTCATACAGATGGAGGAATCATGATCAGCTTCAAATACCTGCTGATTTAAGTGCAAAACCTTCAGAGAAAAGAATCTTATAGTAACTCAAAGAAAAGGTAGAAATCAGAGCTGAATCCAACTAAAAATCTGTGGGGTGACCTGAAGTGGGCTGTACACAGGAGATGACCTTACAACCTGATGGATTACTGATCTAATAGAAATACTGAGCACTGGAGGAAAATCTGTTTTAACGAACTGTTAGTTTAAGGGGTGTGAATACTTATGCAACCAAGTTATTGTAACTTGTTAAATTCCTCTCAGCTCAAAAATCTTGTCGTTTGTTTTGCCTGTTTTACGTCTTTTATTCCCTTCCTTTCTTCTTTATCTTCCTTAAATCTTCTGCAGGAACAGTTGATCCTAAGAAAGAGTGTGTCAAGAGAGAAACACAACACACACACCACGCGCACGCACACACACACACACACACACACGCAAGACCTGGTTTATGTATGTATCTGACAATGTTCTGGAGTCTTTTCTCTAAACTCTTCTAATCTCCCCCCCCCCCCCCCCTCTCTCTCTCTCTCTCCCTCCCTCCCTCTCTGTAGATACTCAGCAGCAGATGAACACATGATCCAGCACTGTTTCTGTTACACCTCC
>NC_062528.1:4229596-4234596 GCF_022655615.1 Tachysurus fulvidraco | reverse complement strand
CAGATGTCACAGAAATCACACACACATCCCTGTGATTTCTCTCTCCACCTCAGTCCCTGCTGTATAAGAAGGTACACGAGGCCCAGTTCCGCAGTCACCTAGCCAATGAGATGATGATGTACCACATGAAGGTGTGTGAGGAGGAGGTGAGCCGCTTGCTAATGAGAGGACTTCAGCCTGCACACAGCATCCACTCGAGCTTCTCTCAGTTCACCTACACACCCCGCTCCCTGCCTGACGACACCACGCCCATGGTGAGTGAGTGAGGGGGTAGTGAGGAGTGGGTGGGGTAGATTAATAAGAGGGGGGTGGGTGAGTAAGGGGTGGGTGGGTGAGTGGATCAGCGAGGATGGGGTGAGTGAGTAAAGGGTGGATTATTGAGTGAGTGAGTTGGTGAGTGAGTGAGTGAGTGAGTGAGTGAGTCGGTGAGTGAGTCGGTGAGTGAGTCGGTGAGTGAGTCGGTGAGTGAGTCGGTGAGTGAGTGAGTCGGTGAGTGAGTCGGTGAGTGAGTGAGTCGGTGAGTGAGTGTGTGAGGGAGTGAGTGAGTCGGTGAGTGAGGGAGTGAGTGAGTGAGTGAGTGAGTGAGTGAGTGAGTGAGTGAGTCGGTGAGTGAGTGAGTGTGTGAGTGAGTGAGTGTGTGAGTGAGTCGGTGAGTGAGTCGGTGAGTGAGTGAGTGAGTCAGTGTGTGAGTCAGTGTGTGAGTGAGTGAGTGAGTGTGTGAGTGAGTGTGTGAGTGAGTGAGTGAGTGAGTGAGTGAGTGCGTGAGTGAGTGTGTGAGTGAGTGTGTGAGTGAGTGAGTGAGTGAGTGAGTGAGTGAGTGAGTGAGTCGGTGAGTGAGTGTGTGAGTGAGTGAGTGAGTGAGTGAGTGAGTGAGTCGGTGAGTGAGTGAGTCGGTGAGTGAGTGTGTGAGTGAGTGAGTGAGTGAGTGAGTCGGTGAGTGAGTGTGTGAGTGAGTGTGTTAGTCGGTGAGTGAGTGAGTGTGTGAGTGAGTGAGTGAGTGAGTGAGTGAGTGATTCGGTGAGTGTGTGAGTGAGTGTGTGAGTGAGTGAGTGAGTCAGTGAGTGAGTCAGTGAGTGAGTGTGTGAGTGAGTGAGTCGGTGAGTGAGTGAGTGAGTGAGTGAGTGAGTGAGTGAGTGAGTCGGTGAGTGAGGGAGTGAGTGAGTGAGTCGGTGAGTGAGTGAGTCGGTGAGTGAGTGAGTCGGTGAGTGAGTGAGTGAGTGAGTGAGTCGGTGAGTGAGTGTGTGAGTGAGTGAGTGAGTGAGTGAGTGAGTGAGTCGGTGAGTGAGTGTGTGAGTGAGTGAGTGAGTCGGTGAGTGAGTGTGTGAGTGAGTGTGTTAGTCGGTGAGGGAGTGTGTGAGTGAGTGAGTCGGTGAGTGAGTGATTCGGTGAGTGAGTGAGTGGGTGAGTGAGTGTGTGAGTGAGTGAGTGAGTGAGTCGGTGAGTGAGTGAGTGAGTCGGTGAGTGAGTGAGTCGGTGAGTGAGTCGGTGAGTGAGTGAGTGAGTCGGTGAGTGAGTGAGTGAGTGAGTGAGTGTGTGAGTGAGTGTGTGAGTGAGTGAGTGAGTGAGTGTGTGAGTGAGTGTGTGAGTGAGTGAGTGAGTGAGTGTGTGAGTGAGTCAGTGAGTGAGTCGGTGAGTGTGTGAGTGAGTCGGTGAGTGAGTGAGTGAGTGTGTGAGTGAGTGTGTGAGTGAGTGTGTGAGTGAGTCGGTGAGTGAGTGAGTCGGTGAGTGAGTGAGTCGGTGAGTGAGTGTGTGAGTCGGTGAGTGAGTGTGTGAGTGAGTGAGTGAGTCGGTGAGTGAGTGAGTGAGTCGGTGAGTGAATGAGTGAGTCGGTGAGTGAGTGAGTGAGTCAGTGAGTGAGTGAGTGAGTCAGTGAGTGAGTCGATGAGTGATTGAGTCGGTGAGTGAGTCAGTGAGTGAGTCGGTGAGTGAGTCAGTGAGTGAGTGAGTGAGTCGGTGAGTGAGTGAGTCGGTGAGTGAGTCGGTGAGTGAGTGAGTAAGTCGGTGAGTGAGTGAGTCAGTGAGTGAGTGAGTCGGTGAGGGAGTGTGTGAGTGAGTGAGTCGGTGAGTGAGTGAGTCGGTGAGTGAGTGAGTCGGTGAGTGAGTGTGTGAGTGAGTGAGTTGGTGAGTGAGTGAGTGAGTGAGTGAGTCGGTGAGTGAGTGAGTGTGTGAGTGAGTGAGTGAGTGAGTGAGTGAGTGAGTGAGTGAGTCGGTGAGTGAGTGAGTGAGTGAGTGAGTGAGTGAGTGAGTCGGTGAGTGAGTGTGTGAGTGAGTGAGTCGGTGAGTGAGTGAGTGAGTCGGTGAGTGAGTGTGTGAGTGAGTCGGTGAGTGAGTCGGTGAGTGAGTGAGTCGGTGAGTGAATGAGTGAGTTGGTGAGTGAATGAGTGAGTCAGTGAGTGGGTGAGTGAGTGAGTCGGTGAGTGAGTGTGTGAGTGAGTGAGTGAGTCGGTGAGTGAATGAGTGAGTCGGTGAGTGAGTGAGTCAGTAAGTGAGTGAGTGGGTGAGTGAGTCTGTGAGTGAGTGAGTCGGTGAGTGAGTGAGTCAGTGAGTGAGTCAGTGAGTGAGTCGGTGAGTGAGTGAGTGAGTGAGTCGGTGAGTGAGTGAGTCGGTGAGTGAGTGAGTCGGTGAGTGAGTGAGTCGGTGAGTGAGTGTGTGAGTGAGTGAGTTGGTGAGTGAGTGAGTGAGTGAGTGAGTCGGTGAGTGAGTGAGTGTGTGAGTGAGTGAGTGAGTGAGTGAGTGAGTGAGTCGGTGAGTGAGTGAGTGAGTGAGTGAGTGAGTGAGTGAGTCGGTGAGTGAGTGTGTGAGTGAGTGAGTCGGTGAGTGAGTGAGTGAGTCGGTGAGTGAGTGTGTGAGTGAGTCGGTGAGTGAGTCGGTGAGTGAGTGAGTCGGTGAGTGAATGAGTGAGTTGGTGAGTGAATGAGTGAGTCAGTGAGTGGGTGAGTGAGTGAGTCGGTGAGTGAGTGTGTGAGTGAGTGAGTGAGTCGGTGAGTGAATGAGTGAGTCGGTGAGTGAGTGAGTCAGTAAGTGAGTGAGTGGGTGAGTGAGTCTGTGAGTGAGTGAGTCGGTGAGTGAGTGAGTCAGTGAGTGAGTCAGTGAGTGAGTCGGTGAGTGAGTGAGTGAGTCGGTGAGTGAGTGAGTCGGTGAGTGAGTGAGTCGGTGAGTGAGTGAGTCGGTGAGGGAGTGTGTGAGTGAGTGAGTCAGTGAGTGAGTCAGTGAGTGAGTCGGTGAGTGAGTGAGTGTGTGAGTGAGTGAGTGAGTGAGTGAGTGAGTCGGTGAGTGAGTGAGTGAGTGAGTGAGTGAGTCGGTGAGTGAGTGTGTGAGTGAGTGAGTCGGTGAGTGAGTGAGTGAGTCGGTGAGTGAGTGTGTGAGTGAGTCGGTGAGTGAGTCGGTGAGTGAGTGAGTCGGTGAGTGAATGAGTGAGTTGGTGAGTGAATGAGTGAGTCAGTGAGTGGGTGAGTGAGTGAGTCGGTGAGTGAGTGTGTGAGTGAGTGAGTGAGTCGGTGAGTGAATGAGTGAGTCGGTGAGTGAGTGAGTCAGTAAGTGAGTGAGTGGGTGAGTGAGTCTGTGAGTGAGTGAGTCGGTGAGTGAGTGAGTCAGTGAGTGAGTCAGTGAGTGAGTCGGTGAGTGAGTGAGTGAGTCGGTGAGTGAGTGAGTCGGTGAGTGAGTGAGTCGGTGAGTGAGTGAGTCGGTGAGGGAGTGTGTGAGTGAGTGAGTCAGTGAGTGAGTCAGTGAGTGAGTCGGTGAGTGAGTCGGTGAGTGAGTGAGTGAGTCGGTGAGTGAGTGAGTGAGTGAGTGAGTCGGTGAGTGAGTCGGTGAGTGAGTGAGTCGGTGAGTGAGTCGGTGAGTGAGTGAGTGAGTGAGTGAGTGAGTCAGTGAGTGAGTGAGTGAGTGAGTGTGTGAGTGAGTGAGTGAGTGAGTCGGTGAGTGAGTCGGTGAGTGAGTGAGTCGGTGAGTGAGTCGGTGAGTGAGTGAGTGAGTGAGTGAGTGAGTGTGTGAGTGAGTGAGTGAGTCGGTGAGTGAGTGTGTGAGTGAGTGTGTTAGTCGGTGAGGGAGTGTGTGAGTGAGTGAGTCGGTGAGTGAGTGATTCGGTGAGTGGGTGAGTGAGTGGGTGAGTGAGTGTGTGAGTGAGTGAGTGAGTGTGTGAGTGAGTGAGTGAGTGAGTCGGTGAGTGAGTCGGTGAGTGAGTGAGTCGGTGAGTGAGTCGGTGAGTGAGTCAGTGAGTGAGTGAGTGAGTCAGTGAGTGAGTGAGTGTGTGAGTGAGTGAGTGAGTGAGTGAGTCGGTGAGTGAGTCGGTGAGTGAGTGAGTCGGTGAGTGAGTCGGTGAGTGAGTGAGTGAGTAATTGAGTCAGTGAGTGAGTGAGTGAGTGAGTGAGTGAGTGAGTGAGTGAGTGAGTAATTGAGTCAGTGAGTGAGTGAGTAAGTGAGTGAGTGAGTGAGTAATTGAGTCAGTGAGTGAGTGAGTAAGTGAGTGAGTGAGTGAGTAATTGAGTCAGTGAGTGAGTGAGTAAGTGAGTGAGTGAGTGAGTAATTGAGTCAGTGAGTGAGTGAGTAAGTGAGTGAGTGAGTGAGTAATTGAGTCAGTGAGTGAGTGAGTAAGTGAGTGAGTGAGTGAGTAATTGAGTCAGTGAGTGAGTGAGTAAGTGAGTGAGTGAGTGAGTAATTGAGTCAGTGAGTGAGTGAGTAAGTGAGTGAGTGAGTGAGTAATTGAGTCAGTGAGTGAGTGAGTAAGTGAGTGAGTGAGTGAGTAATTGAGTCAGTGAGTGAGTAAGTGAGAAATATATTAGGTTGTCTTTCTTTCATGTGTGTGTTTGTCTTTCTTTAGGCAATCCTGAGCATGTTTGAGGATATGGGCTTTATAAACACCTATAAGATTGACTTAATAACTCTGGCCAGGTAAACCCACACTATCTCTCCTCTCTCTCTCTCTCTCTCTCTCTCTCTCTCTCTCTCTCCTCTCTCTCTCCTCTCTCTCTCTCTCTCTCTCTCTTCCTACTTCATCCTGT
>NC_062528.1:4217096-4224596 GCF_022655615.1 Tachysurus fulvidraco | reverse complement strand
AAACACCTTTCCTGTTAATGTCAAATGATTTAATTACTTAATAATATTCATCATTTCATTATTATTATGTTTTTTTTGCTTGTTTTTCAGACACGTAATGATAAGTAGAACATTTTAGGATGTTATGTTACAGATGAACTGGAGAGTCCTTTTGAATATTTAAATGCATACATTTGCATGCTTAATGAATGACGTAGCTTTTCATTGTGAAGCTCAAAAGAAGGAAAGCCTTTTTGTTCACGTCACTCAGTTTAGGATTTACTTTACTCACAGATGTGATGAACGTCACTTAACAAACATGGTGATGAATGTAAGTAATGTGAGTGATGCAAGCTTTAGTGTTAAGTGTGATGCGGTGTTACGGTTGTCAGGACTACCAGAGGATGCTGGACCTGATGAGGGAGATTATTCTGGCCACTGATTTGGCTCATCACCTGCGCATCTTTAAAGACCTGCAGAAGATGGCAGAAGGTAAAACAGCTAGATCCTGGATAAATGGGTCGTTTATCTGTCACAATGATGGCATTAAAAAAAACTGTAAAATATTCAGTGTTGTTTCTGTGTTAAATTCATTTCAACTACAACACATAAGATATTAAAATAAATCATTTTTATAAAAATATGTGTGTGATGATAAAAACACGACACTGATCCCATACCTGGGATCAGTATTTGGCAGATGCCAGAAAAAAAAAATTAAATGAATGGAAAATTAAATTTGGATTTTTTTTTTTAGGGGCTCAATGGACTTTTATAGAAATAAATTTGTATTTATTTATTTAATAAAATTATATTTCAGATGTCATTAAAGATGTGATTTTTAGTTTTGAAACTTAGTAATTTATAGAAATGCAAGGTCATTTATTTATTAATTTATTTAATTCATATGAAATTAAATTACAGAGCTGTAGAGTAGGTGTAGTGGTGGTGTAGTGGTTCATTTGTAATGAAGATGATGATGATGATGTGTTGTAGCTGGATACAATCCAAAGAGCCAGACTCACCGCAGCCTACTGTTGTGCCTACTGATGACCTCTTGTGACCTCTCGGATCAGACCAAGGACTGGAAGACCACTAGGAAGATTGCCGTAAGAGGATGACCTTTAACATTTTATACTCTCTTCTTCTTTACATGAAATGAAACAGTGATTATGAGGTCAGAGGTCAGTGTCAGAGGATGTTCACAGCTTGGTCTGGATGCTGCTCGGTGTTAGATTCAGCACCTTCAGAAGTGTCGTTAACTTCTACTGTTAATCTTCACTGAACAGCTTCACACCCTCAGAGAGATTAAAGCACATGTTCGAGAGCAAATGTGCTGGAGCAAAAATATCCTTATGTTCAGTTATTTTACTGATGGAAATCTATCCAAACAATCATAAAGTCATCATTGTGTTATCATTTCATTTCTCACTTTCATTCTCTTTCTGTCTTCTAGGAGCTGATCTACAAAGAGTTTTTCTCTCAGGGTGATCTGGTATGTCATGTGTGTGTGTGTGTGTGTGTGTGTGTGTGTGTGTGTGTGTGTGTGTGTGTGTGTGTGTGTGTGTGAGAGAGAGAGAGAGAGGTACTGTACATAGCACAAAATGTATAATAGAATTCTAATATTGTGTTATAAACGTGTGTGAGTGTGTGTGTGTGTGTGTGTGTGTGTGTGTGTGAGAGAGAGAGAGAGAGAGAGAGAGAGAGAGAGAGAGTTTATGAAAAAAGCCAAATAACACATAACGTGTATAAGATTTGGGTTGTTACTACTGTTACTGTGATTTTATGTTACAAATGTGTGTGTGTGTGTGTGTGTGTGTGTGTGTGTGTGTGTGTGTGTGTGTGTGTGTGTGTGTGAGAGAGAGAGAGAGAGGGGGGGGGGTACTGTACATATCACAAAATGTGTAATAGAATTCTTATAATAGAATTTTAATATTGTGTATAAACGTGTGTGAGTGTGTGAGAGAAAGAGAGAGAGAGAGAGAGAGAGAGAGAGAGAGAGAGAGAGAGAGAGAGAGAGAGAGAGAGAGAGAGAGTTTATGAAAAAAGCCACATAACATAATGTGTATAAGATTTGGGTTGTTACTATTGTTACTGTGATCTTATGTTACAAACGTGTGTGTGTGTGTGTGTGTGTGTGTGTGTGTGTGTGTGTGTGTGTGTGTGTGTGTGTGTGTGTAGGAGAAGGCGATGGGGAACAGGCCCAGTGAGATGATGGACAGGGAGAAGGCGTACATTCCCGAGTTACAGATCAGCTTTATGGAACACATTGCAATGCCCATCTACAAGTGAGTTAAACATCTAACTTACTTCTAAATAATCAGCTCAGGGCTCCATGATGAGGCTTTTAGGTCAAATCAAGACAGGAACTATACTGAACTGAACTAAGGGCTGAAAAGAAGTTGTCTTCCTGTAGCCACATAAAGTGCATCGCGTGACAGTGCGAGATAAAAGACAATATAATATACTACAGGACAGAAACAACAAACAGAGCCGACTAGTGTACAGTGTGTGTGTGGACCATGAGGTAAAGCAAAGGATGCTTCTAAACAAATGAACATAAAATAGCAGCATTTAAACACTGCGAAGTTGTAGATCAGTGGTTCAAACCCCAGGTCCTCCAAGCTGCCACTCCTGGGCCCCTGAGCAAGGCCCTTCACCCTCAATTGTCCAGCTGTATAAATGAGATAAATGTAGGAAGCGTCTCCCAAATGGCGTAAACGTATAGCTGTTAAAGTGGAATGTATGAAAAAAAAACACACGAGATTCAGCAGAACCGAAAAAAGTGGTGTGTGTGTGTGTGTGTGTGTGTGTGTGTGTGTGTGTGTGAGTGTGTGTGTGTGTGTGTGTGTGTGTGTGTGTGTGTGTGTGTGTGTGTGAGTGTGAGTGTGAGAGAGAAAGAGTATAAGAAAATCCCTTTTAATGTACAATAATGTATAATTATAAAATTGCTATCAATAAATTAGAAATAAATATCAATAAATTATTGCTCATTTTTATAAAACACAATTATACAATTATTGTATATTAAACACAATTATTAACACTTATTCTTTTAATTTAATGTAATGTATATTTTCTTTTTTATGTCCGTTCTAAAGAGGCTGACTGACTTTTTCCGGATGTCTCATAAGAACCTAAGGTGCTAAGGTTCCTTTGTGTCTGATATAAAACCCTGATCCAAAGGAAGGAAAGATTTCTCTACATTTTAGCATGAGATTAAACAAACTGACTAAAAGACAGATTTTCCTTGACATTTTTTATCACTCAGGGGTTCCAACAGTTCTAGAGAGTAAAGTTTTGTGTGAAGTTGTTTAGCTCTGATATAATAAAAGCTCGTCCTCTTTGCCAGGCTGCTGCATGAGATTTTCCCGCGTTCATCAGAACTCTACGAGCGCGTTGCAGCGAATCGCGAGCAGTGGACCAAAGTTTCACACAAGTTCAACATCCGCGGTTTACCCAGCAACAACTCACTGGACTTCCTGGACGAGGAATACGAGCTGATGCAGGCACAGGGAGCGTTCGGTGAGGACGGTCACCGCATGAACGGTTGCCTGGACGACGAGTGCAGCAAGACGGACCAGTGAAACGTTTGGAGTGTGAAACAGGTAGACATTACGCCTTCGTGACGTCTACGATGAGGACGGCGTGGTAAACTGGGACGTGTTGGATGACCGTCGAGACACTGGAGTATTTTGATGCTAGAGCTGATATGCTGCAGATAATGATGTCATTTCCTGCCATTGGAACCATTTGTGCAAGCAGAACACTTCACTTGTCGTGGGGCCGGAGGCAGAGCCTCGTGATCTCTTGTCGAATATTTCTTGAGATATGTTCTTTAATTATTTACTTAATGTTTTGATAGCTGAACAAAGCCTGAGTGTTTGATTTTATACATATTCTCTATCCCGCTGTAAACATTATAAACGCCATCCAAACGTATAGGAGTGAGTTTTAAAATGTCATCGTCGCAAGCTAGCTCTTTAATTTTACACACACAATTGTTTTGTTTTCTTTTTGTAAAGACAATCAACCCGTACAAGTCCTTTACCTCCCTTTTCACATCCTCATGAGTGAGACTTCACTTGAGATGAAGTGAGAGTGTAGTGAAGGTCAACACACTCAGAGAGTTACTAAAACATTCACACTAGTCACGTCAACAGGCTGATTGTCATGACTTTTGTCCCAGATGTTCAAATCTTTCTCCTCTAAAGGCTGCAGAAAGTTTGGCCTCGATCCCTCGTCCGGTCACATGACTCAGTTCAGCTAAAAACTCTCAAATGCACTCGTTTTTCCGTTCAGAAATCCCACCCGAGCTCCAGTTGGAACGGCTTTGTTTATGAGATGAGAGATTTAACCTGCTTTAACTGTGGAGTTCAGTGTTTATCGTCACCATTTGACCCAAAGACTTAAACTGTGTCCGATGAATTTTAAGGCCACTTCAGTACAAATCTCCGGACTTTGGGAACCAGCCGAGGTCCGACGTCTTGTACATATAACGTTATCAGAGGAATATTAAGGGCTACGGCGCTTTCCGAGGCACGTGAAGAGGTTTATTTCTCAGGCGGAAAACAGAATTATGTATAAATATGGATTTGCCTTAACACATATGTGTTGCCTTTCTGAGTAGAGTGAAACACTGTATATACACACACACACACAAACACACACACAGCTCAGCGTGTACAGGCGTTTTAACACGGGTGTGTAAGTCTAAAAGCCCCAGGACGAATAGGATTATGAATTAGATTGCAGTAATAACAGCTCTGTTTCCAGACACCATGAGTGAGTGAGGTTTTCACACACAGTGTCTGATTAAATTGAATGGTTTTGTATAAACCAGCATCTTTATATATATATATATATATATGTATATATATATATATATATAATATATATATATATATATATATATATATAAAGAAATCAAATTGAAATTCTGTCTAAAATAAATAAGTAAATTAATAAAAAATAAAAATGTACAAATTGTGAGAAGAAAAAAAGTATTTCGTTAACTCTACTTAAGGATCATTTACTTTTAGAATCGTTTAGATTGAACATAATTAAAGGGCTGCCAAGACTTTCTCACCTCCGTCAACACGGCTGCCACGTCAGCTTTCCACACGTGATTTACTACTGAAAGCCACAAAACCAGTCGTATAAATTATTTTCTGTACACAATGCATGAGCCAGACTTTTTCAGATATATATATACAACTAGATATTTATTTTAAACTCCAATAATTTGAAACAATTTTCTGTTTTAAACACCGACTTGAATTTTTATGGTTTTTAATGATTTGATCCCGTTTCCCTTCACGCCGTAGTTTCACACACAGGATCGTGCGTTTTCAGCTTCAGCCTCTCGTGTGCAACACGTCCTTCCTGCCACATGTAAAGATCATGTTTTTAAACTATTACTTTTTACTCGACGCGTTTTCTGCTAATTTCTCGTATCTGTAGGGTGGAAATGAAATTTTCCTTCTGGTTGTTTTTTGTTTGTTTGTTTGTTTTGTTTTGTTTTCTTCCTCACTAACACATGAAGGTTTTCTCTTGTGCCAATGTGTCACTCTAAAAACCAAGACAGACTTTACTGTACATATGAAATTAAAGAAATGTTTCTCGATTCGATGTAATTAACAGATGTTTAAAAAAAAAAGCGAGATATTTTATCTATTTAAACAGAGCGTGTGTGAACGACAATATGCCGGTCTTTCTTCACTATCAGTGGTTTATTCTTAGATTTAGTAGTGGCCTTCCTAACATTTCGCAGAATCAGATCATTAAAAGGTATTTAAAAGAAAAGAAAAAAAAAAGACGTTTATAATTAGACGTGTAATGTAAAGTTAGGGCTGCTTATGATCTTTAAAAAATAAAATAAAAAAAAAGTTGACAAACTTTAAGCATAAAGTTCGTTTGGGTTTAAAAAAATTGTAAAAAAACCAAACAAACAAATGAAAGAAACAAAAAAACCTCAGTCACATGATCAACATTCACCTCCAGTTAGTTCCAAAAAGAGATTAATAAATAAAGAAAAGAAAAAAAGAAAAAAAAAGAAACCACTGATGAATTAACGGATGTTGTGGGATTTCTGTGGCTCTGGTGATTGTTTTCTTTCTGTTCTGTACTGAAGTGTTTTGCTGGTCGTGGCCTCGAGTGAACACTGTGTACATAATTGTACAGCTTCGATCGTGTCTCTGAAAAGGACAAAAGGTCAGTTACAGTTATCATAATATATGAATATAAAAACTGCAGTGAATTTTTTCCCCCCCCAAATAAATGTCCTAAAACGGCTGCAATGTGTTTTCATTCAAATTCTATAAACAGTACAAAGCCCACGAATTTAAGACAAAATAAAATAAATACTTTATTGAAATGATGATGCCACAAATACTCTCTCTCTCACACACACACACACACTTCAACCTCAAACAGCAGGAAGTTTAAAAGCAGCTACACAAACATACATACATCGACAACATCGTTAGGATTGATGGGATGAAGTGACAAACAAAACAAATTCCAAATTTCATTTCAACCTGTTAAAAATTTTCACATCTTAAATGAATTATAAATATAGTTCACAGGTTGGTCCTAGAGATATATGCTTTTGCTTTTTTTAATGTACAGTTTTGAACAATTTCTAAGATTGTTAAATGTGTTTTAAACGCTCAATCACTTTCTTAAAATAAAAAAAAATCCCTGATTAAACGTCGCTCTTACAGCAGATTTATACTGATCTTGTACCCGAAGGTCCAGAGAAACTAAAGACAGTTTTAATACAGTTTAACTGAACATGAGACAACATGAGATGCACAAAGGTTGTATTTGTAAAGTAAACAAGCTTACTTTAATCACTTATAAACAAAAAAAAAGCTGGTTAAATAGCCAGTCTTGCTTTCTTGAATCTACAGGTTCAAGTTCATGTTTTTTTCTTCTTCTCACGTTCATGAATACTTTCTGTGTGGTGTGTGGTGTGTGTGTGTTTGTGGCTGGAAAAATCAACAACAGATTAAACCCCGGGTCTGAGTCATACGTTTCATCGGCAGGGAGATTTCTTCTGTTTTTACACTAAGATTAATGAGGAACATTTTCTTTTATTACAGAGCTGGAAAATAGCTCAGTTATTCCTACAGTGATAACTGATCGTTTTATAGGTATGAGTAAAAAGTAAAACTGCTACAGTTGTCCCTGCATTTAAGCATCTAACAAATATTAACGTTTCTTATTGAAGAGAACACGAAAAGCCTGAAGTACTGAAAAGGGAACCGTTCTAACCGTTGGTCATTTCTGTGAAGTTTGGACTCTTTCTTGCCATTTATTACCTGATAGATCATCAGTTCCTGCTATAAGTAACGATGTATATGGGCGGTTATGTTAGTTTGGTTTTGGATAGTCTTCGGGTGAAGGATTAAACAGAACTAGTCATTAGTGTATGAGGACAAAAGTTGGCGGGAAGGGGTATATATCTAAAAAATGAAAGCTTGTATTGCCGATTGTGATTTTATCCAGACGGGGGTC
>NC_062528.1:4197280-4216596 GCF_022655615.1 Tachysurus fulvidraco | reverse complement strand
CACACTACGGACCAAGGTAAGCAAAACAGTGTGGAAATTTATTGAAGTCTGTGAACATACATCAGAATAGTAGATGGAACGAAGCACCAACACGCACACACAGGGGATGTCACATAAATCCGAATAATAGTAGATCTTTAACTTGAGGAAGTAGATCCTGGAGCGAATCCAGAAGCGAGGTCAAAGAAAGGGTAGCTGATTGCTGGAGAACAAACGGAGGAGTCTGGAACTGAATGACTGTGAATGAGATTAGTATATATAGTGTGTGGTGATTGGTGAATGAGGAACAGGTGGTGCTGATTAGTACTCTGGTGAGCGTGATCGCTGGTGAGTGGGGGAAGGACCTGGTGACTCCATGACAGGCATACAGCATATCAAAATCTTTTCAATCTCCCACAGTTTAGAAAACAGTGAAAAATAGTTTCTCTCAATGAACAGAAAGGGCATTTATCTGAGACTGTGGGGTTAAGGATTGACACAAATGCATTCACTGCAAGAATACCATGCAGAACTCTTCAATGTAAATCACCCGCATTCTTTGTTAACGATGGTTTACTGTATAGAGCAGTCCCCATGCTGGATGAGCCTTCTCTGACCGTTCCGCTTTTCCAAGCTGAAGAAGAACTTGGAGGATGTGTCCATTTCTGTTTTGCATTGAAACCTTGACCTAATCAAAGCCCCCTGTGCTCTAATACCCAGCAGATCAACGAATAACCTTTTTTTGTCTGAATGTGGCCTCGATCTCCTGTGGATTCACACAAAGCCTGGAGTTCCACAATACCTATCTCTAGCTCTTTGATTGATCGGTTGATGTCTTTAGTCACATCGAGGGTGTACTGATTACAGAAGTGCTGGATTTGGATTTTCCCTACATCCCACCATGTCTTTGGTCGAGTGGGTTTCCTGCACAAAAGCAATGTCAATACACTTTGTTCTATGGTTTCACAAAAAAATACTCTTCTTTTTATATCCCTTGCACCATTAAGATTTAAAGATGCAATCCTAAAGCTACAGATGAGAAAATGAATAGAAAACAGGATTAGAAAGAATATAACCACCAGTATATCACACTTTAAGTGAAGTGAAGTGACATACGGCTAAGAACGGTGACCCATACTCAGAATTTGTTCTCTGCATTTAACCCATCCAAAGTGCACACACACAGCAGTGAACACACACATCGTGAATACACATCGTGAACACACACCCGGAGCAGTGGGCAGCCATTTTATGCTGCGGCGCCCGGGGCGCAGTTGGGGGGTTCGGTGCCTTGCTCAAGGGCACCTCAGTCATGGCCAGCCCGAGACTCAAACCCACAACCTTCGGGTTACGAGTCAGACTCTCTAACCATTAGGCCACGACTGCACCCTTTGGGTGCTTATTAATTTTCCATGTCATTGCCATCTTGTGATTTCAGTCTTTGCACTTTGCAATCTTTCTGAGCCGATAGAACTCTGTTCCCAGAAGTCCATCCACTCCTCGTTGTCTCATCATTCATTCATTCATTCATTCATTCATTCATTCATTCATTTTCTACCGCTTATCTGAACTACCTTGGGTCACGGGGAGCCTGTGCCTATCTCAGGGGTCATCGGGCATCGAGGCAGGATACACCCTGGACGGAGTGCCAACCCATCGCAGGGCACACACACACTCTCTCACGTTGTCTCATCAATTTTTATTTTTTATATTTTTGTATATCTATACTGGACTGACTAAATTTATTTGTTATTATAACTGGTGGCTTTGAGCCCTCGACATTCTCCTCTAGCATTCCAGTTTCCGCCTGACCTCAGTCACTACTGCTTGCTGTGTTTCAGCTCTAACCTGAACTGCCGCCTCTTCCTGATTTTTAGCCGCTCTCTCATCGTGAAACATTGCTCCCATTTGTACTGCCTGTCATCCCCCTGTAATGTGGTTGTCCTGTCCGGGCAGCTGCGCACTACATGTCCCTCCTGTCCACACTGAAAACATTTCATCGACTCAGATGTAGCAAATATTACGTGTTCAAAGTTGTCTACTTTAAACTTTATCGTAATATTTAGCTCTTCCTCAATCTTCTTCTTCTTCTTTCGGCTTTTCCCTTGATTTTCAGAATCATACAGTATATAACTGCCTTCTGAACAAGACTACATGCTTCAGCCTTGGGGATTTGCACCCTGAAGGGTTGATTTTAACAGCCGACACTATCTGACCATGTCTAGACAATTCTCTCGCTAGTACTTCAACGCTAATACATAGGGGTAGATTAGACAGGGTTATTTTTTGCCGGACTAACTAAAGGGAAAACAATTGTTCTCTCATTTCTGAGTGCAATTCCGTGCTCCGCAACTAGATCAAGTGAGTCTACAAACATTACCACTGAACTGTTTATCCTCTATTCCGCTTTTAAACTTTCATAACCCACCACTTCACCAACCGCATGACTACACTCTTCTACGGAAAAGTCTACACAGACAGGTATTTTAACGAAATGCCGGCGAGAGAGATTTTCAAAGCCCACGCTCATGTTCTTGTTCATGTTCGGTTGACGCCGTTCCCCTTAACCCCAACCTCACCTAGAAGAAACCCAATAATACCCTAGTGATTAAACACCAGGGATATTTACAGGTATACAGCCTTTCAAAGGAATATTGGAACCACACACCACCATGCTCTGACATGCTTCCCACACTCAGTGAGAGAGAGAGAGAGAGAGAGAGAGAGAGAGAGAGAGAGAGAGAGAGAGAGAGAGAGCAAAGATGACAGAAAGAGTGGAAGACAGGGAGAAACAAAAAAAAAGAATCAGCATGTTTATTTCACATTCGTTTATTTCATCATTCTGTGTGTGTGGGTGTGTGTGTGTGTGAATGTGTGTGTGTGTGTGTGTGTGTGTGTGTGTGTGTGTGTGTGTGTGTGTGTGTGTGTGTGTGTGTGTGTGTGTGTGTGTGAGTGTGTGTGAATGTGTATGTGTGTGTAGTAAAGATTGGATTGAGAGAGTGTGTGTGTGTGTGTGTGTGTGTGTGTGTGTGTGTGTGTGTGTGTGTGTGTGTGTTTAGTAAAGATTGGTGTGAGTGTATCCTCATCAGTATTCTGTAGTTTTTTTACTCTCTTGTGTCTCAGGGGCCACATTAGCATAAAATTCTTATCAGTGTTTATACAGATTCTTACATCTTTTGAGGGAAGTATACACACACACACACACACACACACACACACACTCACAAACTCAGTCTCTCTCTCTCTCTCTCTCTCTCTCTCTCTCTCTCTCTCTCTCTCTCACTCTCTTTTAAATATCTTAAATATCTGCTCATCCATTCTTTAAAAAAAAAACAAATTCCAAACATCTGACAGACAGTGGTTTATATATATATATATATATATATATATATATATATATATATATATATGTAAGTGTGTGTGTGATCTCTTTATTCCCTATGAGGTCAGTGTGTAAACAGGATGTTGAACAAATACCAGATTACAGGTGGAATTATTTATTTACTTTTTTATTTATTAATTAATTATTTATATACTTGTTTCTGAAAAGCAAAATCCACACTAAACACATCCAAATATTATTAATAGTTAGCATATTTTGTCAGTGTTGTAAAAGCAGTAATCGACTTGTGATTCAACACAAACACACACAGACACACACAGACACAGACACACACAGACACAGACACACACACACAGACACACACAGACACACACAGACACACACAGACACACACAAACACACACAGACACACACAGACACAGACACACACACACAGACACACACACAGACACACACAGACACACACAGACACACACAGACACACACAGACACACACAGACACACACAGACACACACACACAGACACACACAGACACACACAGACACACACAGACACACACAAACACACACAGACACACACAGACACAGACACACACACACAGACACACACACAGACACACACAGACACACACAGACACACACACACAGACACACACAGACACACACAGACACACACAGACACAGACACACACACACAGACACACACAGACACACACAGACACACACAGACACACACAGACACACACACAGACACACACACAGACACACACACAGACACACACAGACACACACACAGACACACACAGACACACACACAGACACACACAGACACACACAGACACACACAGACACACACACAGACACACACACACACACACACAGACACAGACACACACACACAGACACACACAGACACACACACACAGACACACACAGACACACACACAGACACACACACAGACACACACAGACACACACACAGACACACACAGACACACACTCCTCAAGCTGGATAACTTCTCTTTATACAGTACGTGTTTGATCAGAGATACATTTGGATTGAGCTTTCCTCTTCTCTCACAGCAGTAATGGGTTGATTTTGTTATTCTTGTTGTTTGTTTTGCCAATTTGTGTTAAAATAAATCACTAACTACAATTCAGACTCCTAGCCCTCTCTCTCTCTCTCTCTCTCTCTCTCTCTCTCTCTCTCTCTCTCTCTCTCTCTCCCCCCCACATTATTCCATGTGTTTATTTTCTTTTCAGCTTCTTTGCAGTATCAATAAATTATTTCATGATAATTTCTCTCAGCGCTGGGTTCCTTTTATCCTGTCCCAAGTCTGAGGCCTTTCTTCTTTCTCGTTTTTTCCTACCTGTGTATTTCTTCCTCTCCTTCCCATCAAGCTGGTTTTGATCCCCAGTGTGAGTATTTTATTTCCTGGGGGCATTCGCAAATTGACAAGAGCTTTCTGCTGGACTAAATGCTGTTTGGATTGCAGTGTATTAGAGCTGTTAGTGCGGCTTTAAGAAAAGGCAAACACACTACACCACAGTACATTAATCTACACCACACTACACCACACTACACCACAGTACATTAAACTACACCACACTACACCACACTACACCACAGTACATTAAACTACACCACACTACACCACACTACACCACAGTACATTAATCTACACCACACTACACCACACTACACCACAGTACATTAATCTACACCACACTACACCACACTACACCACAGTACATTAATCTACACCACACTACACCACACTACACCACACTACACCACACTACACCACAGTACATTAATCTACACCACACTACACCACACTACACCACAGTACATTAATCTACACCACACTACACCACACTACACCACAGTACATTAAACTACACCACACTACACCACACTACACCACAGTACATTAAACTACACCACACTACACCACAGTACATTAAACTACACCACACTACACCACAGTACATTAATCTACACCACACTACACCACACTACACCACACTACACCACAGTACATTAAACTACACCACACTACACCACACTACACCACAGTACATTAATCTACACCACACTACACCACACTACACCACAGTACATTAATCTACACCACACTACACCACACTACACCACAGTACATTAATCTACACCACACTACACCACACTACACCACAGTACATTAATCTACACCACACTACACCACACTACACCACAGTACATTAATCTACACCACACTACACCACACTACACCACAGTACATTAAACTACACCACACTACACCACACTACACCACAGTACATTAAACTACACCACACTACACCACACTACACCACAGTACATTAAACTACACCACACTACACCACACTACACCACACTACACCACAGTACATTAAACTACACCACACTACACCACACTACACCACAGTACATTAAACTACACCACACTACACCACACTACACCACAGTACAGTAAACTACACCACACTACACCACACTACACCACAGTACATTAAACTACACCACACTACACCACACCACACCACAGTACATTAAACTACACCACACTACACCACAGTACATTAAACTACACCACACTACACCACACCATAGTACATTAAACTACACCACACTACACCACACCATAGTACATTAAACTACACCACACGACACCACAGTACACCACAGTACATTAAACTACACCACACTTCACCACACTACACCACAGTACATTAAACTACACTACACTTCACCACAGTACATTAAACTACACCACACTTCACCACAGTACATTAAACTACACCACACTACACCACAGTACATTAAACTACACCACACTACACCACACTACACCACAGTACATTAAACTACACCACACTACACCACACTACACCACAGTACATTAAACTACACCACACTACACCACACTACACCACAGTACATTAAACTACACCACACTACACCACAGTACATTAAACTACACCACACTACACCACAGTACATTAATCTACACCACACTACACCACACTACACCACACTACACCACAGTACATTAAACTACACCACACTACACCACACTACAACACAGTACATTAATCTACACCACACTACACCACACTACACCACAGTACATTAATCTACACCACACTACACCACACTACACCACAGTACATTAATCTACACCACACTACACCACACTACACCACAGTACATTAATCTACACCACACTACACCACACTACACCACAGTACATTAATCTACACCACACTACACCACACTACACCACAGTACATTAAACTACACCACACTACACCACACTACACCACAGTACATTAAACTACACCACACTACACCACACTACACCACAGTACATTAAACTACACCACACTACACCACACTACACCACACTACACCACACTACACCACAGTACATTAAACTACACCACACTACACCACACTACACCACAGTACATTAAACTACACCACACTACACCACACTACACCACAGTACATTAAACTACACCACACTACACCACACTACACCACAGTACATTAAACTACACCACACTACACCACACTACACCACAGTACATTAAACTACACCACACTACACCACACCACACCACAGTACATTAAACTACACCACACTACACCACACTACACCACAGTACATTAAACTACACCACACTACACCACACCATAGTACATTAAACTACACCACACTACACCACACCATAGTACATTAAACTACACCACACGACACCACAGTACACCACAGTACATTAAACTACACCACACTTCACCACACTACACCACAGTACATTAAACTACACTACACTTCACCACAGTACATTAAACTACACCACACTTCACCACAGTACATTAAACTACACCACACTACACCACAGTACATTAAACTACACCACACTACACCACACTACACCACAGTACATTAAACTACACCACACTACACCACACTACACCACAGTACATTAAACTACACCACACTACACCACACCACACCACAGTACATTAAACTACACCACACTACACCACACTACACCACAGTACATTAAACTACACCACACTACACCACACCATAGTACATTAAACTACACCACACTACACCACACCATAGTACATTAAACTACACCACACTTCACCACACTACACCACAGTACATTAAACTACACTACACTTCACCACAGTACATTAAACTACACCACACTTCACCACAGTACATTAAACTACACCACACTACACCACAGTACATTAAACTACACCACAGTACATTAAACTACACCACACTACACCACAGTACATTAAACTACACCACACTACACCACACTACACCACACTACATTAAACTACACCACACCACACCACAGTACATTAAACTACACCACACTACACCACACTACACCACAGTACATTAAACTACACCACACTACACCACACCATAGTACATTAAACTACACCACACTACACCACACCATAGTACATTAAACTACACCACACTACACCACAGTACACCACAGTACATTAAACTACACCACACTACACCACACTACACCACAGTACATTAAACTACACCACACTACACCACACCACAGTACATTAAACTATACCACACTACACCACAGTACATTAAACTACACCACACTACACCACACCACAGTACATTAAACTACACCACACTACACCACAGTACATTAAACTACACCACACTACACCACAGTACATTAAACTACACCACACCACACCACAGTACATTAAACTACACCACACTACACCACAGTACATTAAACTATACTACACTACACCACAGTACATTAAACTACGCCACAGTACATTAAACTACACCACACTACACCACAGTACATTAAACTACACCACACTACACCACAGTACATTAAACTACACCACACCACACCACACCACAGTACATTAAACTACACCACACTACACTACAGTACATTAAACTACACCACACTACACCACAGTACATTAAACTACACCACACTACACCACAGTACATTAAACTACACTACACTTCACCACAGTACACTAAACTACACTACACCACACCACACTTCACCACAGTACATTAAATTACACCACAGTACATTAAACTACACTACACTTCACCACAGTACACTAATCTACACCACACTAAACTACACCACACTACACCACACCACACCACACCACACCACACCACACTACACTACACCACACTACACTACACCACACTACACTACACCACACTACACTGCACTACACCACACTACACTGCACTACACTACACTACACCACACCACACTACACCACACTGCACCACACTACACCACACTGCACTACACTACACCACAACACACCACACTACACCACACTACACTACACTACACCACACCACACTACACCACACCACACCACACTACACTAAACCACACCACACTACACCACAACACACTGCACCACACCACACTACACCACACCACACCACACTACACTACACTACACTACACTACACTACACCACACTACACTACACTACACCACACCACACCACACTACACTGCACTACACTACACTACACCACACTACACTACACTACACTACACCACACTACACTACAACACACTACACTGCACTACACTACACCACACTACACCACACTGCACTACACTACACCACACCACACCACACTACACCACACCACACCACACTACACTACACTACACTACACCACACCACACTACACCACACCACACCACACTACACCACACTACACCACAACACACTGCACCACAACACACTGCACCACACCACACTACACCACACCACACTACACTGTACTACACTACACTACACCACACTACACCACACCACACCACACTACACCACACTACACGGGACACCACACTACACCACACTACACCGCACTACACCACAGTACAGTACACTATACCACAGTGCACTACACCACACTACACCACACTACACTACACTACACTATACCACACTACACTACACCACAGTACACAGAGGGAAGTGGTAGCCTAGTGGTTAAGGTGCTGGACCACTAGGTTGTGAGGTCAATTCCCACATGAGCAAGGCCCTTAACCCTCAATTGCTCCATTGTATAAAATGAGATAAAAATGTAAGTTGCTCTGGATAAGGGTGTCTGCTAAATGTACAGTACACAACACTTTAGTCTTCACTTCACTTACCAAAGTAGACTAAACTACAGTGCTCTACAATAATTTAACAGTGGATGGAAGGATTGATTGACAAAAGCTTACTTTTCCAGATTAATGGATGGATGGATTTGGATAACCACATGTACTGTATCACATGCTATCGTAACAAATGATGGATGAAACATTGGCTAGACATATGAGTGGGTAACATATTATCCTCATCAATTATTCCTGTACTCCTGATGGTGTAGTAGATGTAATTTTAATAGACAGAGGAATGCGGAGAAAACAAAAAGATGAAGGGATTAAGTGATGTAGTTGAAGTAATTGACCCTTGCTCTTTTCCTCTCTTTGTGTTTTTTAGCTACAGAAAGAGACCCAGTCTCAGTGCTGCTGTCTGCTGCTGGTGTCAGAAGATAACCATCAACTATTTTGTCAGGTAAACACACACACACACACACACACACACACACACACACACACACACTGTGTCTCACTGCTGTTTGTGTATAATTAACAGGTGGTTGGGGATAAAGTTCTGGAAGAAGAGATCAGTTTTCCTGTAAGTATTTTATGATTTGTAATATATATGAGAGATGGATGAAAATAACTCTCACAGTGTGTGTGTGTGTGTGTGTGTGTGTGTGTGTGTGTGTGTGTGTGTGTGTGTGTGTGTGTGTGTGAGAGAGAGAGAGAAAGAGAGAGAGAGAGAGAGAGAGAGAGAGAGACAGAGAGAGAGGTTTTGTCCCCATGTGTTCAGCATGGGCTTAATGTTGCTGTTGTTGTTCTTTTTACCCAGCTGATGTTCGGACGCTTTGGGCAGGTGGTGGAGAAAAAGAAATCCATCACCTTACAGGATGTTAGCCAGGTGACACACACACACACACACACACACACACACACACACACACACACACACACACACACACACATCTGTCTGTAAATGGGCTCTGATAGAGGACAGGATGTGTTTACTCTCCCAACCCAGGCTTGTATCTCCAACACTGACTATGATTACACATGAACACAGATAATTTATCTAAATTGGCACACATTCAGTTCCTTCTTATTTCCAGATGAATGAAACTGGCAGAGTTTTATAGTTGTCTTATTCGCTTCATCACACACAACATGAAATAAAATCATCTTGGATTAGTCATCTGTATTTGTGTGTGTGTGTGTGTGTGTGCGTGTGTGTGTGCGCGTGTGTGTGTGCGTGTGTGTGTGCGTGTGTGTGCGCGTGCGTGTGCGCGCGTGGTGTGTGTGTGCATGTGTGTGCATGTGTGTACGTGTGTGTACGTGTGTGTACGTGTGTGTTTAATGAATAGTGCATAGGAGCATTTAATTGCTTTCTGATCTGTATTGATGAACCACATTTTCTGTCATTACATCAGCTCAGTTTGCTGAAGATTTAAAATCAATTTTGTTTAGTTTTTAATTTCTTAGCTGATGACTGAATTGAATTCAGTTCACTGAACAGTTCCCACAAATGTACTTGAAAGTAACAAAACAGATTTATAGGAGCACTGGATGGAGGTCTATATATATAACAACTGCTCTGTATGTAATTTCTATCAATTAAACATAGAGGCAACATCATACAGATTATTCTTACTGTATGTTGTTTGTTTACTTATTCATTTATTTGAAAAAGTGGATGATGGATATAACATTTCTTCCCGATCTGTCTTGTGGCATTTAACGAATATGATCCTGAACATATTTTATTATTTGTGATCAAACCCTGTTTAATGAACCTCTAGTGCGACTCACACTCTCCCTGACAGACACACAAACAAACCAGTAATAAGCAAGAGTGTGCGGTTCCTTAGCTTCTACTTACTCCATGTTTAGATTGGTACCAAAGCAGAATGTCTCACAACAAAGCAGCTGATTACTCAAAAATACAATATCATGATGTCATGATATTGTACTTGACCATAGAGGTGTATTTATTTTTTTTTAAGAAAGACCCGACCCAAGACAAACTCGAAAATATTAGACCCGAGTCCGACCCGTTGGCAATTGTTTTTTTTAACCCGACTGGACCCGAATGTTGCATAACTCTACACTAAAGTAACCACTACAGAGTGGATTCAAAATTGATTGACAGGTCTGTTTCAACGAAAATTAGCTTACCGCCAGCCACACGTCACCAGCCACATGTCGCAAGCGGTCTTGGCAAACAGAGGAGAGGTTGGAAAAGGACTCGAGTCGATGCACACACATGAGATACAGTAGTTCAGGTCTTCTCGAGAGAGTACTGGACTCTCGGGTCCGTTCGGTAAAAACACATTCATTTTAAATTAACCGAGACCCGATGCCACTGTTATTTTCGTACCTCGGGACCTCTGGTTTTCAGATCTAAGTGGACCTGTGAAGACCTCTACTTGGCCAAGGATTTAAAACAGGATATACAATGTTAAATAAAATTGCTGGTCCTCTTTGGGACTTTAGGACAAATATTTTTCTAACTCTGTCATTTCTTAGCACACATAAGACCCAGAATGCCAAGGGAAGTCTAATTAAATCCAAAACAATATAATACACATTGCTAATTTTAAACATTTTAGTTAAACATCCAAACCAAAGACCTTAGTAGAGGTTATATACAGTGTGTACTATTTAGGTGTCTGTTATTCTTTAAGGTTGTAGAGATGAGGTATTTTCAGAAACCGAATTATTTTGGTTGCTCTGCTCAGTGCGAAATAGTCTTGTGATTGTGATCATATCATGGATTGTTATCCAACCTGAAACAGACATGATATGATATTTTTGGCAGATTGCCCAGCCCACAACGCAGAAATGAAAAGTTCTCAGTCAGACGGGTATTATTGTCTGAGAAACTAGAGCATGATAGCAAAGCCTGGAGGAGAAACGGCAAGTGCTCAGCCTCTTATTTCAGAAAAGAGACAGCGCTGGTAATACTGTGTTTAACATCGTCTCCGGGGATGAAGGAGATATGAGAGTTCCCATCCATGTGCTCTTTTTCTGTCTCGTCAGCGAGACTCAGTCCCTACGGCCCTCACAGCTTGGTGCCTGGTGCTCATATTAAAAGAAGGATGGAAATTCTTGTTTTAATAAATAAATAAATAAATAAATAAATAAATAAATAAATAAATAAATAGGTTCCAGCACTGGGCAGTTTGAGGAGAAAATCAGGGCAGAAAAGATCAAATCCAGCCGTTTATCTGCTCTTTTTACCATATTCCTTTTCTGTAAAATGTAAACTTTTACCCCATCTGTGGGGGGTAAACTCTTATTAAAATACTTTTACAGCGACCGTAGTGTGTAAGGTGAATAAAATAAAGACGAGTACACATCAACCTTCAAAATCACTTTGGCAGCATTTGCCTGGACAATTTAAGTCCATCTAGTGTCTCTTCACTCTCACATTTCTCTCCCAATCGCTGTTTCTACTGCTATCTGTTTCTTCAGATATTTCTATTCCCTGTTGTTCTCGTAGTTTCACATACCAGGAGGCACGGCCACGTATCTTACAAGGGTTGTGTTTAATCACTTTTCAAGGAGCCAAACTATACCGAACTAAGACTTCAGAAACCATTATTGATTAGTTTTATTCTTCATTTTATTCTCATAATCATCAGTGATTATGTGTATTTAGAGGTTAGCAACATAAAAATGTGGATTTTCTACAAAACTGGTTTCGCCAGCATGATGTGATGATGCCTCTAAAGCAGCTGTGCCACTTGTTGAGGCAACATTTCTAGTGTTGTGTCTGGTGGAACTGAATGGACTTGGACAGAAAATGTTCAGTAAACTCCAGAGAAACTCCAGATCCAGAAGAGATTGCTGCCAGGAGCCACACAGTGGGACTTTCTCGTTTCCAATTCATCTTGCATGCAGGGCTGATTTTAGTGAAAATGCAATAAGGTGCCTTTCCTCCAGCTGAGGCAAAAAAGAGGAAAAAAAAACGAAACAAATGACTCTTTCTGTAAAACCGCCGTGCACATCTCCTTCCAAAACGATCTACGTCTGACTTTTTGCTGCAGGCGACTTCTGAATAAAGAAGCTCTGTGTGCTTAATGTTGAGTTCATTGGTAAGGATTTTGTGGAGCAGCCTTTAAGGAGCATTTTCACAAGTGAAAGAATGACCTAGCATCTTCTGACCAGGTCAGTTCATTTACAAACACAATTCCAAAAAAGTTGGGACACTGAGCAAATTGTGGATAAAAAAAGGAATGCAATAATTTACAAATCTCATAAACTTACATTTTATTCACAATAAAATATATCAAATGTTGAAAGTGAGACATTTTGAATTGTCATGCCAAATATTGGCTCAATCTCTGGAAAATTGTCCGTACTGTGTGATTGTGTGAGTGAATGAGAGTGTGTGTGTGTCCTGTGACGGGTTGGCACTCCGTCCAGGGTGTATCCTGTCTTGATGCCTGATGACGCCTGAGATAGGATTCATGTCTCATTTTGGATTACATGAGAGTTACACATTCCAAAAAAGTTGGGACAGGTAGCAATAAGAGGCCGGAAAAGTTAAATGTACATATAACGAACAGCTGGAGGACCAATTTGCAAATTATTAGGTCGATTGCCAGCATGATTGGGTATAAAAAGAACCTCTCAGAGTGGCAGTGTCTCTCAGAAGTCAAGATGGGCAGAGGATCACCAACTCCCCCAATGCTGCGGCGAAAAATAGTGGAGCAATATCAGAAAGGTGTTTCTCAGAGAAAAACTGCAAAGAGTTTGAAGTTATCATCATCTACAGTGCATAATATCATCCAAAGATTCACTGTGCGTTAGGGTCAAGGCCGAAAAACCATACTGGATGCCCGTGATCTTCGGGCCCTTGGACGGCACTGCATCACATACGGGAACGCTACTGTGATGGAAATCACAACATGGGCTCAGGAATACTTCCAGAAAACATTGTCGGTGAACACAATCCACAGAGCCATTCGCTGTTGCCAGCTAAAACTCAATAGGTCAAAAAAGAAGCCATATCTAAACATGATCCGGAAGCGCAGCCGTTTCCTCTGTGCCAAGGCTCGTTTAAAATGGACTGTGGCAAAGTGGAAACTGTTCTGTGGTCAGACGAATCAAAATTTGAAGTTCCTTTTGGAAAACTGGGACACCATGTCATCCGGACTAAAGAGGACAAGGACAACCCAAGCTGTTATCAGCGCTCAGTTCAGAAGCCTGCATCTGTGATGGTATGGGGTTGCATGAGTGTGTGTGGCATGGGCAGCTTACACATCTGGAAAGGCACCATCAATGCTGAAAGGTATATTCAAGTTCTAGAAGAACATATGCTCCCATCCAGACATCGTCTCTTTCAGGAAAGACCCAACGCCAGACCACATACTGCATCAGTTACAACATCATGGTGGCATAGAAGAAGGCTGAAATGGCCAGCCTGCAGTCCAGATCTTTCACCCATAGAAAACATTTGGCGCATCATAAAGAGGAAGATGTGACAAAGAAGACCTAAGGCAGTTGAGCAACTAGAAGCCTGTATTAGACAAGAATGGGACAACATTCCTATTCCTAATCTTGAGCAACTTGTCTCCTCAGTCCCCAGATGTTTGCAGACTGTTATAAAAAGAAGAGGGGATGTGACACAATGCTAAACATGGCCTTGTCCCAATTTTATTGAGATGTGTTGATGCCACGAATTTTAAAATCAACTTATTTTTCTATTAAAATGAAACATTTTCTCAGTTTAAACATTTGATGTGTCATCTATGTTGTATTCTGAATAAAATATTGAAATTTGAAACTTCCACATCACAGTGTCCCAAACTTTTTGGAATCGGATTTTGTAAATGGTGTTAAATAACAAGCATCCAAATGAGCTAGTGCTAGTGATGACATATTTTTATGTATATTAGTCATATACAAGTTATAACTTGTGTTAAATCCTAAATATGTTTTTACCTGTAATTATTTATAATGCCCCCATCTCTCTCCTCTCTCTCTCTCTCTCCTCTCTCTCTCTCTCTCTCTCTCTCTCTCTCTCTCTCTCTCCTCTCTCTCTCTCTCTCTCTCTCTCTCTCTCTGTATCCATATCTCAGGAGGAGAGAAGGCAGCTGAGCAGTATGTTGGGGTTTGAAGCTCAGTCAATGCTCTGTGTGCCTGTCGTGAGTCAGGCTACTAGCCAGGTGGTGGCGCTAGCTTGCACCTTTAACAAGAAAGGAGGGCAGAAGTAAGTGTGTGTAAATAATATTCAACTGCAAATAAGACAAAGTGAAATATTCATGAGATTTGTTAAAAATACACATCAGGCATGTGCAGCTTTAATAATAAAAAAAAAAACAAATATAAAAACTGATGCATATTAATCCATGTTACAATGGCAAGATAAACCATCAGATCTTTTTCCACTCTCAGTGTAAGGGTTACATGAGATACAGTTCAAATTAAGTGAATATAGCTGCAATTAACTGATTAACTGCAAACAAGCAGGTTTCTGTAGGATCTTCTTCAAATCTTAATTTCACCTCAGTGTTGAATTCATTGTCCCACAAAGAGCTGACAAATACACTCATGGTATCTCACTTGTTTGAAAATATTAATCAGGAGAGGAGCTTAAAGAATTTCCAAAACATTAGATGTACCATGGAGCACCATAAAGCTCATCATGAGCAGACAGAGAACATGGAGCACCATAGTGATGTCACCAAGAACAGGACGTCACTCCAACATTTCTAAAAGGACAAGATAAAAACTTATCATGGAGGCTGCAGAGAGACGTACGGTCATATTAAAGGAGCTGCAGGAATATCTGATACCTACTGATTACTCTCTGCAATACCATCTGTCATGTTCTTCCCACATCTGGGCAGTGGTGTACGACGGACAGACCGGAGGCTTTTCTCACAAAACTAAACCACCCCAAACCATGTGGGGCAACAGCGGAGTGGAAGAATTATTCCATAACTCCAACATTTATAAAGTTCCCCGTTCCCACGGTGCAGCACGGTGATGGCAGGATCATGCTTTAGGGCTGTTTTTCTTCACCAAGAACTGGGGCAGAGGGAAACATCCAGATGGGAATCATCCAGATCTCCTTCATACAGATGGAGGAATCATGATCAGCTTCAAATACCTGCTGATTTAAGTGCAAAACCTTCAGAGAAAAGAATCTTATAGTAACTCAAAGAAAAGGTAGAAATCAGAGCTGAATCCAACTAAAAATCTGTGGGGTGACCTGAAGTGGGCTGTACACAGGAGATGACCTTACAACCTGGTGGATTACTGATCTAATAGAAATACTGAGCACTGGAGGAAAATCTGTTTTAACGAACTGTTAGTTTAAGGGGTGTGAATACTTATGCAACCAAGTTATTGTAACTTGTTAAATTCCTCTCAGCTCAAAAATCTTGTCGTTTGTTTTGCCTGTTTTACGTCTTTTATTCCCTTCCTTTCTTCTTTATCTTCCTTAAATCTTCTGCAGGAACAGTTGATCCTAAGAAAGAGTGTGTCAAGAGAGAAACACAACACACACACCACGCGCACGCACACACACACACACACACACACACACACACACACGCAAGACCTGGTTTATGTATGTATCTGACAATGTTCTGGAGTCTTTTCTCTAAACTCTTCTAATCCCCCCCCCCCCCTCTCTCTCTCTCTCTCCCTCCCTCCCTCTCTGTAGATACTCAGCAGCAGATGAACACATGATCCAGCACTGTTTCTGTTACACCTCCACAGTGCTCACCAGCACACTTGCCTTCCAGAAAGAGCAGAAACTAAAGTTTGAGTGTCAGGTAAGTAGAAGGAAATTGAGAAAGAGAGTGAAAGAGAGAGAGAGAGAGAGAGAGAGAGAGAGAGAGAGAGAGAGAGAGAGAGAGAGAGAGAGAGAGAGAGAGAGAGAGAGAGAGAGAGAGAGAGATGAACAGATGCAGGAATGAGTGCTGTGGTCCCTCAGGTACACAAAGTGCTGAGCAGTGACTCATGACTTGAGGGATCTGCTGAGTGCTTCTCCTGATCTAAGTCTTTCAGGATACACATTCACACAGACACACTCAGACACACACACACACACACACACACACACACACACACACACACACACACACACACACACACACACACACACACTTTCTCAGACATTTTAGTGTGTTTTTCTATTGATTTTTAGATGCATTTTGCCTCATTCCGGGTTTGTTTTCAGAGCATCACCTAAAGACTAAACCATGATCCCTTCAGCTAGTTTTTCTTTTCTTATTCATTTATTTATTTGTCTGTTTATTTATTCATGTAATGATTTAAGTCTTAATGAGGTCTGTTTGTTGATGTGTATATTTGTACTGTATATACGAACTGCTTTATTAAATATCATTTTGAATGTTTTGGTGTTTAATTAGATAAGAAGCACTGCGAAATGTCAGGGAATAAAGTGAGGTCTGTTAATGATTAGTGTGTGTGTGTGTGTGTGTGTGTGTGTGTGTGTGTGTGTGTGTGTGTACAGGCTTTACTCCAGGTGGCCAAAAATCTCTTCACACACCTCGGTGAGTTACAAACAGAAATCAGATCTCTTTTTTTTTTCTTTTCGAACTGTTCGAAAAGAGAATTCGACTGTAGCTACATTTGCATGTTTAGTATAATAATTATTAATAAATAATAAATATTGAGCTGTATATAAAGAGATTTTTATATTTCTAACTCCTTCAGAAAATTACTGTACATGAAGAATTGTTTCACTACAGAAATGTTTCCTACTCAAATGCAAAAAAAAGGAACTCGGGAAATGTGAAGAGAATCTAACCAACTGTGTACGGATACAACAGCGGTGAAACCAATGAGAGAAACAATGCAGTGTGCTGGATATTGAGCATCAGGACACGTGGAGCACAAGTTGCTCGTTCGTCCGTGTGAGCCAAGAGCCGATCGATTGGCTTCACGGTCGATTATTAAACCTCTCCACTGTGTTATTGATCTTTCTTCGGGGCCTTGCATGTGGAACGTCATTGCGTCTAAAAGGACCGTGAGCATTCCACAGCTGTGTGCGGATTACATATTTCCTGTGTGTAACCATGTGCATCTGTCAATACACACACACACACACACACACACACACACACACCCACACACACACACACACACACACACACACACACATACACACAAACAGGCTCTAAATCATCAGCTCTAATCCAGATCTGTGTCTGGGTTTCTGTTCACCAGATACACCAACGATCTCTGCTATTTCTTTCCGGAGCTTCATTTTCTGCTGAATGCCTCAGTACACATAAATAATTGATAATTAATTACAAATAAATAATTGTAAGACATCATATATTCCAGTAAACCCAAATGAGGATGAGGTTCAAATCCTCTCAGGAAGTTTACTATTTATCTCTAACATCTATGAGCAAGTCTGTGGTGACGGCGCGAGGAATAAAGAGTCCCTGAGATGATTCTTTACAGCTTCATACCTTTACAGCATAGAATGTAGGACCTCTCAGGACCTCCATCACAATTCAGATCTGTGCTCTGTGATGCACATGAAGGTAGAACATGATGAAGAACCTGCTGCTAGTCACTCGCTAGTGTGTATAAATATAACTGTATTTAGGAGCTGCTCTGTACAGTTTAGTGTAGGATTAATAGATAAACTTCACCATGGTGATGATGATGATGATGATGATGATGATGATGATGAAGATGACGACGACAACGATAATTATGATGATACCGACAACAAAGATGATGGCGACAACGAAGATGATGACGACGACGAAGGTGATGATGACGACAATGACGATGATAATGCTGATGTT